>NC_143514.1:38133271-38287949 GCF_031878675.1 Megascapheus bottae | reverse complement strand
TCAATGTGAACAGTTGCTGTAGGTTTGTCCTAAAAACATATTATCATGTAATTCCCATGGCAAACAGTATTAAGAAATAAGATTTTTAGGAGGGACATTTGTCATAATCTGTAGAAACCTTGGGCTCTCCTAGCAGAGATTTACAATAGAACAAAACCTAGATACATAAGGTCATATAGTATAATGCTAAATGAAAAGACCTCCAGGATATAGAAACAAAAGCCATATAATGAGTGATTGTTGTCCTTAATGTACTATGCTATCTCTCATCTCTTTTGCTGTCCCTTGGTTATCTCATAGTGTTATAGTATTTCACCTTGTTATCTGATATATTGGATATATGCATATTTGGTTATTTGAAATAGGATAGTGAAGGGGGGAAACAAGATGAGGATGAGGGGTGGGGATGGGGGAAGGGAAATGGGAACCAAGACATGAGAAAGGCTATTAATGTTTGTGAACTAATGCACCTCCTATCTGGTGAATATAATGTAACCCTTCTATTAAGTACAATAAAAATATATGGAAAAAAAGATTTTTAGAAGAGAATTTGACTATGAAGATGGAGTCCAGATGAGTGAGATTTTGCCCTACTTTCCCCTTCTACTTTGTGAGTACTCAGCAAGGAGGTGCTAACTGCAAGGAAAAGACCATATCTAGACTCAAAACTTGCAGGAATTGGCTAGACTCCTAGATCTACCTGTGAGAAATAAAGTTCTTTCATTTATAAGTTAGTCCATTCATATATTTTTCAAATTTAATTTTGTTGTCAAGTGGTTACAGCTAAATGCATAAGGGAGTAAATTTTGGCAAACATTGTTACCTCCACACATTTTTCTCCTACTTTCCGTTCCCCCAAGCCCCTCCCCCAAAGTTGTAAAGTTCACTTCCAACAGCATGTCTTGAGAGTCTCACTGTCACATTGGTTCACTCTTGGTCTTTTGTCTCATCATTTTGTTGTTCCCTTCCCTTCCCTAATTCTGATAAATATATATACAATATACAAGGTAGCAAAATCAAATATAGTGACAACTGGAAATAAACCATAGGGGAATAAAGGAAGAAAAGTAACTTTACATAGTACATTAAAACAATCACCACAAAGACAAACCTCTTGTTTCCATATCTTGGATCTCATTTCACTTAACATCATCTTATTTTTGGACATTTACCTAAATGACTATAGACAAGGCCATACTAAAACTACCAGCACAACCACGTTCACTGCAGCATTATTTACCACAGCTAAGATATGGAACCAACTGAGATGTCCCTCAGTAGATGAGTGGATTGAGCAAATGTGGTATATATACATATATATATGCGCAATGGAATTCTATGCTTCCATCAGAAAGAATGACATCATCCCATTCATAAGGAAATGAAAAGTATTGGAAAAATTGTATTAAATGAAGTGAGCCAGACCCAAAGAAATATAGACTCCATGGTTTCTCTTATTTGTAATAATTACTATGTCTACAATAGTCCTAGCAGAGGATAACAGTAGCTCAATAGCTATGTATATATGATTGTAGAATTTTGTTAAGACAGCAATACAAGACTCAGTTACTAGCCCATTTGAAATTTGAGCAATCTTTACGCAATAAAACATATCATACTTACATGAATCAATTTTGATCTGAAAGCTTCCATTTCAGATTGCTTTTTACTGTTAGTCTCAGCATAAAGATGACATCCACAGACTTTCTAGGTTTTACTTCTGTGTTTTCCTCTTCATTCAATTTCTCCTATCATTGAACTCATTCCTCTAATCTTAGCTGGATTTTATATCCTTTAAATAACATTTACCTTAACATTCCTCCCTCCCATAATGACCTCAGATCTAAGTAATCAAAATTCTACTTTGTACTTTCATGAAATCAGCTTTGTAGCTTCACATGTGAGTGAGATTAATGTAGTATCTGTCTTCCTGTGCTGTCTTTTTTTTCACTTTTAGCATAATGTTCATCAGGTTCAGCTCTGTTGTCACAAATGGCATGATTTCTTTCACTTTAAGGCTGAATAGTATTCTATTTGCATATATTCAATATTTCACTTAACCATTTATCCATTGATGGATGCATATTGATCTTATAATTTGGTTTTTGTAAATAATTCTGCAACAAACCCAGGAGTTGTGTAAATGTTTCTTAAACATACTGACTTTATGCATTTTGGATATATAATTAGGAGTAGGATTCCTAGATAATGATAGCTCTATTTTTTCTATTTTACAGGATGGATTATGTAATATGGGGCTAAATTCTTCAGCTCTCCTTTCCACTGCCAAAGTGTAGTGTTTTAAAATGGGGTCATTGAATAATCATCATAAGCACATTAACTATGTTTGATTAACAGGAAGTAAGTCTGTGATATTTTAAGCCTCTAGCATTTTTGAAGTTATTTTTATATCATTATCATGTAGTAGCTTAATTTAATAGATGATGAGGCAAAAATAGTTTCACACTATTAGTGAACTTGATCAGTTAAAATCACAACAGTCATCCTGTAAATATTTTTTTAGATTTTATAAAATAGGGAAGCTCTAATAATCAGATTAATTTCTTTTTCTTAACCAGCCTTCATGAATGTAGGTAGTCATATCTGTGATGACAGCTTTGTGATTCTGTGTAGTGCTATCTCCAGGTAAATTATTTTGGATGGCAATATTTTAGCAGAGATAAAAAGGAGAGTATCCACCCTCTCTAGTGTGAAGAAAGTTATGTCGTTCATCCCATTTTGAGAAGTGATGAAACATGTCAAATTCTATGGGAAACCCCCTTTGTGAGAAGCAGTTTGCCTTTTCTTCTAGTCCATCAAGTTCACAGAAGCATCCCTTGGAGATGTCAAAGCCACCTGGGAAAGACTAATCCATTTCTTTGTTGTTGTTAGAAGGTTTTGAGGAAAAAAGAGAATGAGAAAAGCAGCATGGAGAGGAAAGATATTGTAGATAGCATACTACCTAAAGGAAGACCTGTTTTTCTACAACTGTTTCTTTTTGCATTTTATATGCAAGCAAATTTATATATCAATATCTTTATACACAGATAAATGTTTTATTTTTATTTACATATCTATTATCAATTAGCAGAGTGAATGAGGCCAGTGAGTATTTTGGTTACTATGGAGACCAAAGTGGAACCCAGGAAAAATAAGAATTTTGATTTTTGAATGTTAACGTTTTTTGTTACCATTCTTGAATTTATTCTTTTCTTAAATTACTTTAATTAGAAGCACTTAACACCTACTGTGAAATGGGTCTGATTATGTCTAGACAAGCAGAGAATTTTTAATGTGTGTCTTTGTTACCCCACAGATGCGTCTATTTTCCCACTTTGCAAAGAAAGAAGTTCCGAAAGCATGTAGTCCTTTTCCTGAGCACCAATGAGACAGAAGCACAGCGTTATACTCCATTTGAATGTATTTATACAGCTTGAGTAAACAAATAAGGGGCAAAGTGAAAACACAGGGAAGATTTAAAAAATGAAAAAGCAAGCAATGGTATTACCTCTATGGGATGAATCTATATATTTGAAGGTTGGTATGTTTGTATGTATGGGCTACTGAGTTCTATAATAGATTAGAAAAATAATATAGTAAGTGTCCTTTGATGGTTTAAAAATGACCAGTAAATTAGTCAAGCTGGCTCACTCACTGTAAGAGTTGTCAGAAGGAAGCTCCTGTTTAAGTGAAGAAGATTCATTGCCAAGGTGATCTCAAAGTTATGGGGAGATGACCTCAATCTAAGGGACCTCCCTTTCTTTCAGCATACCAATTGCCTGGCTTATGGGTGCTGGGCTGGGACTTTTAGGGTATATGGGAATAGAGTCAGAGCAAGGGGCCATTTCTCCCCAATGGACTTACTTACCTTAGGGAAATTGATTAGTTTTAGCTTCATTAAACTTAAAACATTCATCCAAGTGCCAGTGGCTCTCACCTGTAATCCTAGCTACTCAAGAGGCTGAGATATGAGAATGGTGGTTCAAAGCCAGCCCGAGCAGGAAAGTTTGTGAGACAATTATCTCTGATTAGCCACCAGACACCCAGAAGTGATGCTGTGGTTCAAAGTGGTAGAGTACTACTCATAAACAAAACAGATAAGGGACAGGGCAAGCCTTGAATTCAAGCCCCAGGACTGGCAAACACACACACACACACGTGTGAATACACACACACACACACACACACACACACACACACACACACAGCATTCTTTCTGGGCATGGGAACACATAATTGTCATCCAAGCTCCTGTGAAAAGGAGATAAGAAGATCTTACATTCAGGGCCAGACTGGGCTTTCTTGCCAAGACTTTGTCTCAAGAAACCACAAAATAAAAAAAAAATGAAAAGCATTCTTGTTGATAAACTGTGTTTTAAACTTGGAACTATAAATGCGCTCTGTTTGGGAAGTCATATGAAGAATAATATTCTTTCCAACTTTAAGAATGATATTCTTAATGCTGCCTATCTGAAAGAGAATTATAGGATTTTGGTGGCATTCACATTGAGGTTTGTACAAATGACTACGCATATCTGTCAATGCCAGTATCAATTTCGGAATCCCTTTGTCCTTTTGATTTTCAACACCTGAATTGCTTAAACTTGCCTGTATTTTTTTCTCCTGGGTGCTTGCCATTTCCTATACTCTCATCCCATTCTCACTGTACTTCCCCTAAGAAGTCTCTCGTCTTTGCTTTTTCCCATTTCTAATCGGTTTCTTATATCTGATAGAGTACTATCTGCAAGACATAAGTCTGATTGTATCACTCTCACAATAAAAAATTTTCAGTGGGGACCAAGACATGTGAAAGGGTATCAATGAATGTGAATTAATGCACCTTCTATCTGGCAAATATCATGTAACCCTTTTATTAATTACAATAAAAAAATTTCAAAGACAATTTATAAGTGGGGTTACCCACCTTTGTCCAAACAACAAAATGTGAAAGTTTGCAAGTTCCTGTGGGAATGGGATTTTGCTCAATCATGGTTTTTGTTGTTGTTTTATTTTTTGCCAGTCCAAGGCTTGAGCTCTGGGCCTGAGCACTGTAGTTGGGTTTTCTCAAGACTCGTGCTCTATCATATGAGTCACAGCACCATTTCCAGCTTTTTTCTATGCATGTGGTACCAAGAAATTGAACCCAGGTCTTCATGCATGCTAGGCAAGCACTCTACCACTAGGCCAAACTCCCAGTCAAGTTTCTTATCTTTGTAAAATCTCCCATACATAATTTTCTTAGCAAACTTTTTCTTCCATGGATACATTATGCTTCTTCCTGTGTTGGGACTTTGAAATCACTATTCTGAGTATGAAGTGTTCTCTCTTTCTGTGTACTGGCCACACATTCTTCAAGTCTCATCCAAAATGTTCAACAGTGAAATAATTTCATAGTGCCTAGTCTAGACCTATGGTATACTTGTGTGACACTCTCTTTACATTTTTTCAAGACTTTAAATGGGTTGAAAGTATAAATTAAGCTATCAGGAAGTTTCAAAATCATGAAGTAAAAATGTGCATGAAGGCTCATTTCCTACATTCTTGTCCAACAAGGTCTAACTCTTGTTGTTTTATTTCCATGTGTGGTACAATGGAATTGTACTACAAATCATTTTCAGATCTTTTCACTATCTTCTTTTCAGTATTTTTATTTCATTTCGAGTCTTTTCCAAACCTCATCACCTTTCCATCTTTCAGGAGGATATGTGTTCTTAGAGGGGAGAAGGATTGGAGTATCTTACCCATAATGCTTCTCTGTTCTCTGGAGCCTGTGCTGAGATCCATCTGTTTCTTTGTTCTTGCTGTCACTATTGATGCTTCAGTGGCCACTGGTTGTAATAGCTGTGTCCTAATCCCACCCAGAGCACCCAGAGTCTGCTGATCTGTTTCTTTTTTGTTGTTGTTGTTTGTTTTGTTTGTTTGTTTTTTTGCCAGTCCTGCAGACTGAACTCAGGGCCTGAGCACTGTCCTTGTTCTTTCCTCAAGGCTAGGCTTGAGCCACAGTACCACTTCCAGCTTTTCTATGTATGTGGTACCGAGGAATCCAACCCAGGTCTTCATGCATGGCTAGGCAAGCACTCTACCACTAGGCCAAACTCCTGGCCCCTCTACTGATCTGTTTTCAGGGTCCAATTTTCTCCTGGTTGATACTGGTAGGGGGAGGGAAGAGGTTGCTTGAAACTAAGTTGCTTTCTTTCTTCTTCTTCTTGTTTTTACACCTTCTAATCTTCTAAGATATCAATTGTTCTTTTCTTCAAAATATGTTGACATTCTAAGTTCCACTAAGGTGATAGTGTTTGGAAATGAATCAATCATGAAGATGAGGCTTTCTTTCCTAAATGGGATTAGATGGGATTAGTGGTTCTAGAGAAGAAATCCCAAGGGGATTTTCCCTGTAAGGACAAAATAGGAATTTGCCATCTGTAAATAGAATAGTCCCACAAAGGATCACAATAGCTCAATAGCTATTTACATATGGCCATATAAAATGATGCTAATTGAAAGGAACTCAAAGATACGGAAGCAAGATGTTTTTTTATTTCTTTTTAATGTTTTAATTTTTTTTAATGTTCTGTGTGAAGTTATTTTTTTTCTCTTGTTTTCTTTTTTCCCTTTGGTTTATCCTATCCCCTGATGTCACTGTTTTTCGATTTTGGTACCCTGTGTCTTGTATATATGTTTATTTGATTTGGGGAAAAGAAGGTGAATAACAAAATGGTGAGACAAAGGACAAAGGGTGAATCAATACAACAGTGATACTCACAAGACACTATGTGGGAAATAAACTTTATAATCTGGGGGAGGGGACTTGGGAGGAAGGGAAAGTGGAAGAAACAAAGGAGGGGAAAAATGGTTGACAAGAAATGTACTATTGCCTTACTTATTTAACTCTGACCTCTCTGATATCACCTTTATAAGACAATAAAATAATTTTTTTAAAGAAAGAAATTAAGTGCTTCAGTCCATGGTATTTTGTTATAACACAGAGAACAGTCTAAGAGAGTGGCCCTACTCCGTGGCTCCTTCAGTACTCTTTGAGCCTGACCTCAGACAGTGCTACTGAAACACATTATGCTGGGATCTTGATGGGTGTTATTCTCCTACAGGATGTGTCTTCTTCCCATGAATGGCAGGGCCTCATTCCAGTCTAGCTTCAGTGACTTTGTTTTAGTGTTTTAGGTGGAGGCAGAACCAAGAGTCTTCAGAAATGTGTACCAATTTTGTTTAGTTTCTTACTCTCTTTTCCTGATTGGAAGTTCCAAACCTCAGATAAAAGTTGAGAGAAGGGAAGTTTTTCACTGAAGGATAAATGTATACTCCTGAATAGGTAATTGAAAAACTAATGTTATCACTTTTAATATCAGAATCTTTTACCACTCTGATTCTATTCTGGTTATGAAAAGATGATGGGACTTTGGAGCTTTTTGTTGTCTATAGATGACAAAAGACATAAATATAAGAATATCATCCAGGGAATGGTTGCAATCCATAGTAAGGGTGCAGTAGAGAGAAAACACCAATGGCTTGTCTTAAGTTTTTTCATCTGAGCAATGGTATCACTTGTGTTGCAATGGCTGTGTGGATGGAAGGGGAAAAGATAACCATTATTTATTTTTAATGTGCAGTCATCTATCATTTGTGAATGCCTCAATTTGATAACTTGGGATCTAACAAATATATGTACTTTTCCTTGGAGTAGTAGAGGAAAGAATGGCTAGAGAGAGCTCTGTCTTTTTTCTTCCTGCTGTATTTTTTACATCAGACATTTACAGGAGAGATTAAGCCTAACCTGACTTGAAGAGTAATTAGTCTTTCACTGTGTGTGACAGTATCTGAAAGTTTGGCATGGCCAGATGGCAGAAACAGAGTTTGGAGATTTAAAATTTAAAGGTACAGTACAGTTCCACCTCTTTTTAAATATACTTTTTTAGTTACTGATTTCAACAGTAAGAGGAATTTTCCACTAAAACTTTTCATTTTAGAGGTCAAATCTCTCTTTGCTTTATTTTGACCTACAGTTTAGATTTCAAAGAAAAATATCACAGAAGCAATAAAACTAAAATGTCTTGGACCTCGGTGTGAAGCATGGTTTAGAAAATCACCAAAGAAACAGGCAGAAGTTTCTTAAGACCACATAGAAATGTAGAAAGCCTAAAAATTATCTTGAGATTATAATTTTGGAACTAATAACAATTTGTCCATCCTGTGTAGTTTCCACTATTCATATTTTTTATTGAAAGATTTTATTAACCCTGATTTTTACATCATATTTCAAATGCCATATTTAACAAACAAGTATTCAAGAAGGGAATCTCTATTTACAATCACTGTCACATAAAGTTTCCACTATTTAGACAAGCCATTGAGGGCAAGCTAATTCAGTGGTGAATTCTACCAGGCTTGTTTCTATCTTAAATAAGCCAGACAGACTTCCTGTTCAAGTGAAGTAAAGATAAACACAGGAAGAGAAGGGAACAGGAAGAAATCCAGACACAAGCATCTGACAGATGTGGTCTAAAGAAAGCCCATCTATTCTGTGAAAATGCCGACTGATACGTCAATGTTTTGAGAATTCCAGACTTCTCCGTTGGAAGTCAGGAACTCTACATTTCAGAGTGCCCTTCCAAAGGAAAAAATGCTTTGAGATTGTTAGCCAGAGCTTGTTTCTCTACATGTAAAAAATTCGCAACACATGCACTCTTTTTTTTGGTATGTTTCCATACAACAAGATCTTTCAAATGTCTTTCCTATGTTAGTGTAAATATCGAAAAAGACAGAATATTTACATGGCATTTTTTAAATTGGACTTTTTCTCACTGAATAGCATTTTTTTCTTATCAGAACACATTCTAAAAAGCATTGCATTATACTATTGCTGTCCCCAAAGGAACTACATTAGCCCTATAGCTAATCCTCAACCTACGTAAGAGAGCCTTGACTACTGCATTTCCTCTGTTGGAGGATAATGTTGGCTCTGAACTGTCATGTGACAACATTCAGGTAGGGTACTGCAAGCAATTGTGCATAAGACATTTAAGTTTAACTCTCTAGCTGAAGTTTCACAATTTGTTTGACTTATTTTTGTGGTAGTGTCGACCCAAGAATATGTCAGACAATGTTCCATATCTCAGTTTCTCTTGAAGTGAAGTAGAAAATTATGCTTAGTATCTCCCTAGGCATTGGTAGTGGGAATTAGGTCACACCTTCAACTCGGCTTGAATTTTGCAGGAAGGAATTTTAACACACTAACAGTGGATCTTATAGACATGACTCCAAGGAACTTCTCATGTATACTAGTTATTTGCCTTTGCTTAATAAGAATTCTAAATCTTCTTGAGGACCCTATAGGAATGACAAAGTCATATGAACTGCTTTTGCAGCAATTTTCTTTTTCCAAAAGAAAAGTGTGGGGGCGGGGGGGGAAGCAAATCAGATCAGTTTAAACTTAGTTCTGCATGTTTAACAAAATCAAACCTTGTGGAAGGACTACTATCACTCATACTAAGGGTAAAGATGGTGATTTCTCTCAAATCAACCTCAGTGTCATGTACCTTTTATGATACATCATCATCTGATTCAATGGCATGTCTTATTTCCACCATATGACAGATGTGAAAATACATACATTATCTATTGCCTTTTTCCTAACATTGTTTCTCTTCATTTTGACTTGGGGAAAGACTGGAGGAAAGTAAAGATGTAGTAGAAGGCTAGGATGTCAATCTATTTACTTCTCTACACAAAATGCCCCATAGTCAACTTTTTCATTGAAAAATATGTTATTAAAATATTTCAAAAGACTACGTGCTCCAAAGTTATGGCCTCTTTTCTAGGTCTTTACAGTTAGGCTTCTCAAAAGAAGTGAGAAGTGGGAAGTGAGTCTGTTGTTTCTGGTGCCATCTTTTATCCTTAGCATAAGGATGGGGGATTTGAACTTAAAGTGAAAGCAATAATAGATGAGCAGCTAGATGTATCAGAAGGAGCACTGCCAATGGTGTCACAAAGCCTGAGTGGATGGGAGTGGATTCTGTTCACAAAAGTGGGGTCCAGAATACTAAATTCTCTTTCTTGGTTCTCCTCTTGGCTGGTCATGGAAATGAAGGCACAGTAAAAGTGAGTTTTGGTGATCTCTTCATTAGTATTTCAAAGACTACTTTACCCATTGCTTTTCTCTTTGGGAATGGCCCAGAGTTATACAATTAATCAGAAACATACACAAATTTTAAAAAAATTAGGGCTTTTATTGTCAACCAGAATGTGTAATTAGTATCAATGAAGTGGATTCTACTTCTATCTTCTTTACAAAGCTTGAATACCTAACATTTCTTCCTTCCTGAGAAAATCTGCTGCTTTTCATTTATTTGTTAAATAAGTACTTAGTAGAGATTAGTGCATATAGCAATACCCTGACTTCTGATAATACAATGAAAACTAGGACACATTTCTGGATATAATGGGTCTCATACACTAATTGTGGAATCAACAGTATCAGGGAGATTTTATTGGAGTGTGGTATGCATTTGACAATGTTAAGGAGTCTGAATAGAAGCACACACACACACACACCTATATACACACATATATGATGATATATTACAAAGGAGATAACATCTGAACTGAAAACTGAAGGATGGGGCCGGGAGTTTGGCCTAGTGGTAGAGTGCTTTGCGTAGCATGTATGAAGATCTGGGTTTGATTCCTTGGTACCACATACATAAAAAAAGCCAGAAGTGGTGTTGAGGCTCAAGTGGTAGAGCTCAAGGACAGAGCTCAGGCCCTGAGCTCAAGCCCAGGACTGGCAAAAACAAAGACAAAAACAAAAAACTGAAGGATGGATAGGAATTAGGTAGAAAAAGAAAAATAAAGGAGAAAACCTTGTGTTTCATAGTCTCAGATATAACCTTTCTCTTTTCTTTTTCTCTTTTTAGGTGCAAGTTCAGACCTTGAGCTTGGTATCTGAAGTTTCAGCTCATTGGTTAGCACTCTATTGACTGAGTCATGCCTCCAATCCCATAACCTTTCTAAAGTAGTCAATGATTTTGAACAAGCAAAAAATACCACATAATTTATATATATGTCCCTTTTTCTCTAATAAACAACCTTAGAAGAAACTAGTGTTGTTATTCTGATTTTAAGTGTGAAGCAGGATTTCATGTAAATTAAAATCTACACACAAATCAGTAAGTAGATGAATCTAGATTCAAACCCAGGATGAGGTGAACACAGGACCTTAGTCCTTCCCTTAAGACATACAATTAGTTGGCTAGTTGATGTGGATGGAATTTCATTGGATCCTTGTAGGTTACCAATTTATCAACTAGGCAATACTCAATCATATTATCAGTCTTTTAAATCCTACTTAAAAGACATAAGCAGTGTCATGGGTTAATGATTGACACCAACATTTAAAACTGGTATAGAAAGCAGGGATGGGATGGATGGGACATATATACCATGCACATATGGAAGAATCTGTCTTAACAGAGCAAGAAATGGTAGGCTTACATGAGAGTCCCTTAGGGATGAACACCAAAGAACAGGTAGCTCACTTTTCAGTCCTCATATCTAGGAGGCCAGTATATTTTGTTTTCCACTTTCTGATGTCTATTGGAATCACAATCGCATCTTTAGAGTTTGTTAGTACAAATCCATTTCGTTTTTTTTTCTTTTCAGTTTCAAACAAAATATACCTTCTATACCAGACTTGGCTTTCTAAATTTCTCTACTCTTCAGTCTATATCTCCAAATTCCATGGTTATAATGGTGAATTTTCTTATTGTTCCTTATCAGTAAGAATTCATGAAAAAAAATTCAAGTGACTTTCCCCAAATTAAATATTTGTTATGCTTTGAAGCCAGAATTGGGGTGCCAGACTCTTTCGTTCCAAGAGCAATCCTATGCTTCGCATAAAATCACTTATAGTATGGGTGAATTGAGAAGGTTCTTGTGAATGAAAACTGTGTTATTAGCTATCACTTAAAATTCTGTAAGCATTTTGTCATATATAAAATAATGACATTTGTACATATTTTATAGAAATTTATACAAATATATGTGTATACATTTATGAGGTCATGAGAATTTTTACAAGTGTCCTTTAGTACTTCCTATAACGCCCCCCCTCCTTGAAAATATTTTAGCAACCAGGTCATGAGTATCACATGAAAAATGATGTCAGACTTGTGTGATCCTTAATTATTAAGTTTGTAAGGGAACTTTACAACACCTAAGATGAAAGATAATGGAGAAGGTTAAACAATATAACATGAATCAAACTATTCATTTTAATTTCTCAATGATGTATTTCCTCTTTCCTTCCTTGGCTGGTCCTAACTTCTTACCAATTTCTCTTTTTTTCTCTTTCTTTTTCTTTCCTACCGAGAGGTTTCTTTTGTTCTGTTTTTTTTAAGTTCCAGGATTATATATCAAGAATCATTTTTATAAGGAAATGAGAATGTAATGATGAATGCCAGAAGGAGAAATAAGAGGGCAGGAGTCCCTTTCCAATGTCACATTTCTCCACAGCCCTGCCAGCAGAATGGGATGAGCTCATGTGTCATTAACACCTCTAATGTTTGCAATCATTTCTTTTGGATGTGGCTCAGAAAGAAAGCATGTGTTTGGCACCAGAGGAATGCTGCAGAGCTCTTACCAACCCCTTTTACAAGACTGATAAACCTTAAGGAAATTCTCAGGGGGCTTAGAAATATCTATCTTGGGTCATTTTCCCCCAAAAGAATGTTTTGAAAGAAATGGAATGATAGGAAACTAGCAATGAGAAAATATAAGCAAAGTGTCAGAGTGACTCATATAAAAGGTGTCACTCTCTTGATCAGACAAAGAAAACTACTGACCTGAGTCCTAAAGTTGTCAAGGTCGCTGTGAAAAACTATGGGAAGATAATGAGAGTGCCTGACATTTTAAAAATGATTGACATCTTTTCCCACTGTCCATTTAGAAGTGGGCCTATCTAGAGTCAGCTTGTTAGAACTGAAAGTTTCATAAGTAGGCAGCTTATATTGTATAGCTCCACAGGGTACCATTTTCATTGAAACCTATGTGGTAGTTAAGTTATAGCACTGTGTAATTGTTCACGGCACAGCCTGATACACAGGCCTTCAGTCCAATGCCTCATTTGTACCTTAAAGAGCAATGTGGCTCAGAAAATACAAATTGGTGCCCACAGCAGTCACACAATTGAACCAGAAGAAATTCTCCCACTTTCAGTTCAGAATCTTTCAATTAAATTTGTAATCCTAGTCTGTAGGCTGACATTCTGTAAGATGGAGTAATTGCAAGAAGTCTTGCGCATGTTTGTGTATGGTTTTTTATATGCATGTGCTCTAGTTTGTGTGCATTCCAACCACTATATAAGTGTATACCTAATTTTATGTACAAGGTTTTTAATAATTTCTTTTTATAAATTTCTTTATCCAAAAAACTCTTTATGTAAGGCTAAAGTCAGCTACAGTTTTGTCAACTAAAGCTTTGCTCCTTATTATGCTGTGTTGTTCTCTCACTCTAGCTCTCTGTCTTTATTGCTATCTCTCTGTCTCTGTCTCTCTTCCTCTCATTCATTCTCTCTCTCTCTCTCTCTCTCTCTCTCTCTCTCTCTCTCTCTCTCTCTCTCTCTCTCTCTCTCTCTCTCTCTCTCTCTCTCTGTCTTTCATAAAGAACATAACCAGAATGTACAGCAGGTCAAAACTATAATAATAGCTACATGAGAAGATGAGAGTGAGGGATTGTAATTTTAGACATGCTTGGATCAAAAGAATTTCAGGAGACTTCATCTCAGTCAATGGCTAGATCAATGACCTGGACAAATGCAAGCAGAAGGATTGCGCTCAAGCTGACTATGACAGAAAGTGATACTCATCTCAAATATAACCAGGGTTAAAAAATAAAAAGAAGGCTTGAGCCATGATTCAAGTGGTAGAAAGTCTGCCTAGCTAATTGGAGGCCTTGAGAGCAATCTTCAGTATTATAAATCAAATAAAAATTTTAAAAAGGATGAATAAAAAACAATACTTTATTATATATCTCTAGGATATAGAAACATAAGCCATATAATTAATGATTGTTCTTCTTAATGTACTATGTTATCTCTCATCTCTTTTGCTGTTCCTTAGTTATCTCATATTGTTACAGTATCTCACTTTGTTACCTGATATATCGGATATATTTGTATTTGGTTATTTGAAATTGGATAGGGAAGGGGGAAAACAAGATGAGGGGTGGGGGTGGGAGAGAGGGAAATGGGGACCAAGACATGTGAAAGGGTATCAATGTATGGGAATTAATGCACCATCTATCTGGCAAATATCATGTAACCCTTCTATTAATTACAATAAAAATATGTGAAAAAAACAAAGGAAGCAGAGAACTCAGTATCAAATAAAAAAATAATACTTTAGAAATATGTCACATAAAATACATCTAACAGACTGAACATTTATTCTGCTTGGCTATTCAATGAACGTCCTGAAAATATGTCATAGTGAAAATTGACACATTCATGGAAAACCTTTCAGAATGAAATTTATGCCTGACATGAAGTACCTAACATTGGACCTTTCATTTATCTCCTCTCTTTTACTTAATAGTCAGTGACATAGAACTCACTAGATCCAGTCATTTTTATGATGTGGAAAAACAGATAATGGTATTGTTATTCACAATCCTAACACGTTCACAATCTAATGAAAATAAAGAAAACGATTGTCATAATGGAAACTTTATCCCCAAATTTCAGTCTCTTGATTGATTAGAATTACAGGGATGAGCCACCAATAGTTCATTTCACTCAGTTCTCTGAACCACAATTCCCTGGGACTTAACTTGCTAAAGGAGAGGCAAATTAGTAATTTATGTCCTATATTTCTTTTATAGTTCAAAAAGCTTAAATAAAGATTACAGAATCTCCCATTTAAATGCTGCTGAGATTAAGTAAAAGGTCAAGCTTCTTAGCCTTTAATTTTAATAATATCAGCTTCATTAGTTTCTCTGGGTGTTCCATGTTAATAAACAACTCTATTTCAGAATTAGATATAGCGTTGATTTCTAATAATGAGAAGCATGAACATTATTACTAAATGTAGTGTGGTACACAGGGTTCTCTCAACTATGGGATAAATGAAGAAAAATAATTAAATGCATGAAGTTCTACAGAGATTTCTATGCTTAATTGAAGTGGCTGGCTTGTAGAGATTGCTCAGGATCACAGTTGAATTAGTTAATAAGCAGGTGTTGAGACTGTAAGCAGTATTTCTTTTGGTTTTCAGATCCAAGTTTCACTTACTGTTTCCCTCTTTGTGATGCAGGAAGCAAGAGGTGGATACAAAAGAAGTTTATCTAAAAGTTGAATTTCCATGTCTTCCTAATACTATATTAATTATAAGTGCAACAGTCAACAATAAGCAAATTGTCTTCTTTAGCTACTAGGATAATAGGTTCTTTCTAGAGTAAAGATACTGGGATATCTTTCTTAGGATAAACCTTTTGTCTACTATGAGTTATAATTCAGTTTAATGATTATTGGTGATAACTAAGGAGTTTAAGAAATGGGACCCAACTTCAATTTGCAGTTAATTCAAGTGAACACAGATGAAACATTTCAAGGGGAGAAACTAGATTGTCATGGTGCTTCATTATCTTTTCCTCCTAGTATTTCACTGCTCTCCTCAAATAAACATAGTCTGGCCATGACTGCATCAAGGTTATCACTCTGTCATCTATATTATAACTGCCATGATATGGTTTTCTTTTAATTTGTAAAATGGGAGCAAATGGTAATCTTTTATAATCTTATATAATAATCTTTTATAATATATAGTAATACAATATTGCAGGATTCCCTGTGAGGATAGCTTGAAACCACATAAAACTTCTAACCCATAGAACATACATGAAATGATTGTTTCTGTGAGAGAGACAACAAAGACTAATGATGGTGGCTTGAATTGGAAATGAGAACAAGTTGTCAAGTATTTTCTTCTCTCTTACTGTTTTTAGATGTGATCTTAGGCAAATAATTAACCTCTCAGACCCTCTCGGAACTAAAGAGACTCTTATCTCCAATTAACCATCAGAAAACTGGAAGTGGCGCTGTGGCTCAAAGACCTTGAACTGAATAGCTCAGAGACAACGACCAAGCCCAGATTCAAGTCCTGAGATCGACAAAAAATAGCAAAAACAAACAAACAAACAACAACAAAAAAAACTAACAAAATGTTGGGCACCAGTGCCCATAAATGAAAGATAATAAAATGCATAAATGTTCCCTCTCCCATACTGGTCAGGGAGAAAGTCAGATGCTTCCACAGAAGACTCTCATCTTTGAAACTTTGGTATCTAAGACACAACTTGGAACCTAGAAGCCTCTAATAAATATGGGTCAAACTGAACTGATTTGAACTGAGTTTTTCTTTTTTGGCGCCTATCCTGAGGCTTGGACTCAGGGCTTGGACACTGTCTCTGAGCATTTTTTGCTCAAGGCTAGAACTTTATTACTTCAGCCACAGCCATACTTCCAGCCTTTTGGTCATTAATTGGGGATAACAATCGCATGGACTTTTTGCCTGGGATGGCAATCATGATCCTTAGATGACAGCCTCCTGGCTTGCTAAAATTATAGAGTGTGACTATGACACCTGGCTGAACTGAATTATTTTTAATACAAGGATTGTTAGGCTTCTATAATGCCTACTTTGGGCATATACACCCACATATTAGGAATGTGAGAAAGCTCTAAGAGCAAGATCCAGCTTCTAACAATCAAGAAATGTATTGATTTTGTCTTTCTTTCTTTCTTTCTTTCTTTCTTTCTTTCTTTCTTTCTTTCTTTCTTTCTTTCTTTCTTTCAATCTAAATCAGGATCAGAAGTTTGGGAACTTTTATCCTAGTGGTCAGGCTTTTGTTCTCCAAGTACCTGCTGATTACTTTTTATTCCATCTTAGCACATTCTTCTTGTACTTCAGTTCTGCCTCCCAAGTTGACACAGATTCCTCAACCCATCTTTGGGAGAGAAGTGTGAAGTGATTCTCTAATCAGGATCTAATTACATGTCTGATAGTTATAAGACTACTTCTGGGTGCACAGAACATACCAACACCCAAGAGTGGGAAGGCTAATTGGTGCTACATAGCTAACAGGAAAAAGTGGGTGTGGCAGCTCAAGGGATTTGGTTAGCTAATTTTACCCTTTGATTGCTAGCTACCTACAAGTAATTTATGACCATCTATTGGGAAAAGACATGAAGTATTCCTCGAGGCTCTGTTGTGGTTTTGCTATTGGTAAAAATGTTGATGTGCCTAAGAAACTTGGTCCCAAGGTGATGGATCTCATCATCGAGAGATGAATCGATTATAAGGGCTTTGATATATTTGTAGAATAACCCATTGCTAGACTTAAAACTTGAAGGCATATTGAAAGGTAATAAAACTTTTGTGAGGAAGGCTGAATGGAGGGAATCGTTTATGAATGGCTATGTGTTGTCCCAAGCTCCTTTCCTCTATCACTCATAGTTCTCCACCACGGTGGTCTGCTTTGCCTCAGACTCCAAGCAGTAGAGGAAGTCACCACAGACTACGACAGCTAAAATCATGAGCTGAAATGAATCTTTCTTACACAAATCATTTCTCTCATGCATTTGTCCATAATGAAACACTAACACTGGGTATATTTGAGGAATACTGTTATATTAATGTAAAGAAGTTTAGTGATTTTTTTTCTTAAAAAGCCCTCTATATGATCTGTAAGAGAAGTACAAAATGAGAAGTTAGCTTGATTTTAGTGATCAGGATCTAGGTTAGGGCCAGGAAAGGCATAATCTCTGCAAGATGTAGTGGTTACAAAGTATATCTTGAAAGGATGCTTCAAGAGCAAAATTGAATGCTCTTTGTTTTCTTCACAGGAAGAAGCAGCTGATGATAGCATCCAAGCAGCAGTCAGCTCTTGGTTCTGGAGGGGTCGTCATCATCAGGCTGCTGCAGGCTGCTTTCTTAGCAAGGGTGAGATCTCAGGGACCTCTATCTTGCAGACAAGGATAATGGATTAAGGAAAATATAACTGGTGTCCTTTATTAATTTTCCTTTTTTTCTTATGCTACCTGATATAATGACTTTTTTAAAAAAGAAAAAATGGATATGTTAATTTTATGGGAATCATGCAAGTTGCCTAGGGAGAATTGAAATAGATTGTGTTAATGAGGTGACTAAAGATTATTCTGAACTTCCCTTTTTACTAGTAGTTCTACAAATGTTATTCTATCAAATTGAACATGAACACAACTTTAATGCATTCATCTATCCACAGTAAGAAATCAAAATCATGTAAAACCCTGGCATTTAGTGATTGTGATATCTTTAAGATGCTCTAAAGACTTTAACTTCCTCATCCACAAGCTGATCTTTCTTTCCTACTTGGCACACTCCCATCTAACCTTTATCCTAAACTATTACACAGCCTATAATGAAATGGGAACAATACCACTAGCAATACACACAAAATATGAGCTTCATAAAAGATTATTAAGGCAGCAGTGACTATGGTAATTATTCTCATGTTTAAAAAAGGAATAAATAGAGATCAGCATATTCTTTTTACATTTTGTATTGTTATTGTAAAGTGATGTACATGAGGGTTATAGTTACATAAGTCAGGTAATGAGTGCAGTTCTTTCCGAACATTGCCACTCCTCCCTTGTCTTCTCCCAGTGTTCTCTTCCTGAATCCTCCTCCCAGAAGCTGTATAGTTCATTTTCTATATTGTGTCTATTGAGTATCACTGCTACGTCTGTTCACCCTTTGTTCCATCATTTCTGTGCTGCCCTTTACTCTTCTCCCTAAAGATAATTTTACATATAAGTCAAAAGTTAAAGAAAACAGAAACAGTAACAAAGGAAGGGGGAAAATAAGAAGGAAAATGGTAAAAAAAATCTTCTTTTTCATTTCTTGGAGTTCATATCAATAAACATAATATTCTGTGCTCACATAGCTTTTGAACCTTGGTGATCCTCTCTTAAGAATAGTGTCCTTTAGTCTCACTGTGTGAATGTCTAGAGTCCTGTTTGATTTACCAGGAATCGGCACATTTTTTTGTGACATATACAGCATGCTTTACATCTTCTTACAATGCCTCAGTTGAATAGGAATTCACTCTAGGAGAGGTGACATTTATTCTTATGACATGTGTCCCTATCTGTGTCTTGCTAATATGAAATTGAAATCATTTTTGATTGATCTTCAAATACATGATGAGATATAGAGTTACCCATGAAGCCCCCACGTTCCAGTTACCATACTCTTTGCAAGCATAGAGTAGAGCCAAAGACAATGTCTATGGATATTTAATGTTAACATTTTGGCCAATCCAGGGGGCTATTCCCTATTGGTTCAATAGTGGCCCAAGAAGCCTGGAATGTCTACAATGCAATTTCCACTGCAGTTTAATCTAAACATTATTGCACATGAATGGATACACGGTTCTCTTGGGTACTTAAATCTACAGGACACCTGAATCCAGAGTTACTGGCGTGGGAAACAAAATTTGAAAGTGATGGATTCTCAAACTTATATAATTTGGCTTTGAAAGAGGCAGCACTAATGAATGGGTCACTGGTTCAAGACATGTACCTTTAAAATTACACTGTAACTCATAAGTTGAGGTGCTGTAGCTGTCACAGGGGCAAAATTTTCGATAAGTCTTTCTGCCATTTAGTCAAGTCTTGTGTGTTTTGAGATGATAAATCGCCTAATAACTCCAGTGATTTCAAGGACATCGTCCCATTGTCTTCCAGCTTTGACTGTGAAATTACATTCTTTGGTTAAAAATAATTCTATGACATTAAAATATTTAAGAGATTCATAGATGACAGTAGTACAAGAGGTTTAATTTCCAGAGAAATCCCAATTTATACATCCATTTTGCTCATATGATAAAGAAGGGGATATGCTATGGAAGAAAGCTGATGTTGCTGAAGTGACCGCATGATACCTGCTGATTCCATAAAATTTGTGTGCTAAATTAGACATCATGACCAAAGTTTGGTGTATGTCACTGGGAAATTGTGCATTTAGATGTGTAATATTTAACTTACTTTAAATAAGGAGAATGTAAATGTCCTGCTTTTTCCAATATAAGATTTAATTCTAAATTGTATTATTGTCTGGGTCATTTTCTGTTTTTAATAATAAGAAGAGGGATAGGGGTTGATAATCATCAGTAAAAGTAATAATAATCAGAGACTTCTAGGGAAAAGTCTGCTTTTATTGAATAGAAAAAACTGACTATTAATCCTGTTTTTCTGGTTCTAGTTCTAAATTACGGAGATGATCCATAGATGTTGTTATCAAGAAGGAGCTCTTTGGAGACTCTCAAAGACTAATAGTGGTAACAGTGGAAGCCTATCAAGAAAATGGAATAACAAAGTAGACATAGGAGTATGATCGTCATTACAGAAGTTTGCTAGTGGAAAGGAGCAAAATGGGCCTTTGAGCAGACAAGCAGACTGTGGTTCAAAATTGAGAGATTAAATGATTACATAGGGAGGCAGGGGGTACCTAGCTGGGAAAGACTGAATAGATCAGAAAAAAGTTCCAGTTCTGTGTTACCATTGTGGCCTTGGTTTATTCACCAGCTGTATCTCTGAGTTGGGTATTTCCTTTGGAAATGATGAGTTAACTTCTGATCCCTCCCAAAGCCTATCAGAAAAAGCGCCTTTAGCTTGCTCCCATGCAAACCATCCATTTACTATAGAGTTGGGGAGAAGTATTACTTTGCTTTAATATTGTTCTGTCCTTGATGATTGCTAGACTTTTAGCTCTATACAATTAAATTGTATAAATAGGTAAAGATACATCTCGAGCTTGGAAGGTTTATAATTGGTAGTGCTTTACAAATGGTAGCTAACATGAAACACAGGAAATACCATTCCACTGCCAGCTCTGCCAAGGCAGCACTGAGTGGCCGAAAAAAATATTGCATTCTGTTCTGTGTCATGCATCATCAACCAAATTGCCACTTAGGCACTGATTCCAAGTTCTTTATTGTTGGTTCTAATTTATGAAGCAAACATCAGAACACAGCTTGATTTTTCAGAAGCCAAGATGAGTTGGCAGTTGCCTAAATCTTGTTTTGACTTGCAAACTGATTGTATTTGAGGTTACAGCTATGAGGGAAGCACAAACAGGAGAAGCCAGTGTTCTGTGAAAATTTCTCAATGTATTGTGCTGGTTGAAGCCTTTGAAAACCGAGTTTGTGTTAAGAAGCGGTAAAAATAGGGGTGGTGGCTTGTAGTGCAGTTAACATTTTACAACACCAATGAATGAATAGCTAAGTAAATACTGTGCTAGCACTTGAGTGTACATTTAATCGACTCATTGTTCAAAATAAGAGGGCTCCTGTAGAGTTCAGAGCTATTAGTTGGCTGGAAAACAAGGACCTACTTAGATCAAACTGTCTGGCATTACTTAGAGAAAAGATATATTAGGATATCCTGTAGATCATATTTAGAGAAAGCGAAAGCAGAGACTTGTAAATTGTAGTTTCAGTAGGAATTGCTTCTGGTCTTCCAAATATCCCCCTAAACATGTAGTTCAAAGAAAAGTATTAAGAACAAATGGAAGCAAAGAAGGGATGCATTTCTTTTAAAAGAGGCTCTTATTTTGGAATGGGGCTGTCTCTATAAAGGCTCCAGTATTGATTCCACTTGACTTTATGGGGTATTCAAGGCTTTTTCTCACTTTATTTCTTCTTACTTTCACAATGCAATCTCTCATAGTTGTATCTATGACTGCATTGTATATATCAGAATGGAAAACACTATATAATTCCTCAGTCTTTGCTTACAGACCCTGCAAAGGGCATCCTATATACGACCTCAGTTGATTTTTTTTTAAAAAAGAGAAATTTAGCAGGCAGATATCACTATCTTCATTTACAAATGAGGAGAATGATGGCTCAGCAAACAGTTCACTTGTCAACAATATAAACAAATATGTCCACCACATGGCCAGGATTAAAAATTAAGCAAGGCTTCCCAGATTGGAAATGGGAGATAAAAGCTTTATGATACCAAGAGTGTTAGATGAATAGGACAAGACAACTGTGCTTATTAGCCTTCTCTAGTAGTCACAACAGTGGTGGAGAGAGGTTTTCCTGACTCTTTCCTGATCAGCACAGCAATATTTGTGGTCACCTAGTAGGCCTAGAAGTGCAGAATATGCTATAATGTTAGCAGCAGAAAAAAATACAACTAGAAACAACAATCAGCACAATCAGCACACAAAGGCCCTTGGAAGACCATATCACATCATTATTCAAAACAGGAGAGAAGCAGAAAAGAGAACTCTTTACTGTAGATAGTAAAACTAATCACTCTTATAATGAAGAACATTCATGGTCATAGTAGACAGAATAATAGTTTCTCAAACATATTCATGTCCAAATCCCTGGAATATGTCAATGTGTTACATCACATGGTGAAAGGGAATTCATAGTTAAATCAGAATCTCTCAATAGGGAGATTATTTTAGATCATAACTGAGATTTGCTAATTAAAAGAGAGGTGTGCGATAGTGTAGTTGCTCCTAGCTACTCCAAAGACTAAAATTCGAGGATTGTGGTTCAATGCAGGCCCAAGCAGGAAAATCCATGAGACTCTTATCATCTCCAATTAACCATCACCACCAAAAAATCACCCTGGAAATTAAATTAAATGTTAGGACACTGGCCTTGCATAAGACTAAAAGCTCAAGATCCTGAATTCAAGCTCCAGGACGTGTGTGTGTGTGTGTGTGTGTGTGTGTGTGTGTGTGTGTGTGTGTGTGTGTGTGTGTGTGTTTACAAGACAGAGACAGATTTGAGTCTGTGTTACTGGTTTGGGAGATTGGTAAGTGACAATGAAACAGATAATGAAGATACCCCCTAGAATATAGGTCAAAATTTCCCTTGGGGCTTCCAGAAGTAACACAGCCCTGCTGATGCCTTTGAAGCTCAGTAAGATTCATTTCAGATTTCTGAAACATCTGAGTACAAGAAAATAACTTGTTGTAGTAAGCCAATGTCTGTGTGATGATTTGTTTTAGTAGAAACATTAAGAATCTAATGCCATGACCAACAAGAAAACTGACAGCCTCTGAAAAGAAGACATTTTTTAAATATTGTGGCATTATAGAGTTACCAATTATTGAGGAATTGTGGAGATAAATGATGAATAGGAAGACATTAGAATTCCCGTGCCCATTTCCCATTTCCTCCAGAATAGTGGAAGTAAGGTGTTAGTCTTTTTCTCTCTTTTCTTTTCTTTCCTTTCCTCCCTTCCCTTTTCTTTTCACATTCTCTTAGTTCTTTAGGGAAGAATTGTTTTCCTAAGGGATCACTCAAGTATATTTTCCAATTAGAAAAACTCAAAGTAATGGCTTTCTGTAGGTACACCCAATGTGTCAGAGGAAGGATTTCCTCTATGTCTGAGCATGAGATCTGCAATGATAGATGTGTCATGATATCTTTTACTTGACAAGGTGGGTATGGCTTGGGAGTGTTGATGTATGGAACAGGGAGAGGAGGATTTCCTGAGTCTCTGCTAAGAGGAACCATGAAAGTTGGCTAAAAGAGACTATATCAAATGCCAATGCCCAGGAAAAAGGAGTGACAGAGAATACAGAACACATAGGCTCAGAGCACGAAAGTTAATGTGGGAGGCTATGTGAGTGCTTCTTCCTGCTGAGTGTGGCTTGAACAGCTGAGCATTCTTGAATGGAGATAAGCTTGGTGGTGAAGAGAGATAAGCTCAGAGCTCTCGTGAGGTGGTGGCTTGGTGGTGAGTAACAATGGGTCTCCAAAACCTTAAATAGTGAAATGCTTATTCTTGAGTGCAGAGACAACCAGCAAACAATTGTTACAGAAAGGAAGAGAAGAATGCAAATACTAGTGGGATCAAAAAGAGGGAGAAGGATAGAGGAATGGAAAGAAGCAAAGAAGGAGGTAATGCGGTACAGGGAGATAAGAGAGGAAAGAAAGGAAGTAATACTGATCTTAGCTTCAAGAGTCATGGAATTATAAATTCCATTACACATAAAGGACAAGAATAACCACCTGGGATGAACCGAGATGAAATTACTATCTTCTGGCTAGTTGCTTCTCTATTGGAATTCATTAAGAAAGTAGGAAGTCTACTACATACTTTTGCAAGCAGGCTAGGTTCCCAGAAAATGTATTTGAAGGTACAATTTGCTTGTGGAAGAATTTTTTTTCTTTGGTGGTGGAATGCCGTCAGCAACAGCAGAGTGAGATCATAAAAGGAATGCAGGATTGGGCAGGAAGAAAGTGTGAATGGAGATGCAGTTGTGGCAGTGGCCTCAGGAGATTCCATAAGATGCTCTGGAGCTAGACCAAGATATTCCAAATGAAGGCAAGAACTTAGAACTTAGTATCCCAAAATAGACCATGCTGCTCTTGGATTCAGGCTAGGTCTAGTAAGGGAGTTCACCTTGAGCCTTGTGCAACCTAGCTTCTGGGAACTCATTTGTGACATCAGTTAGTTGTATAACAGAGTTCCATTTCAACAAGTCCATTGATGTACATAATACTTTCATGATCATAATCACCCCTCTATCCTCTTCCTGTCATCCCTCTTCCTTTAGGCAGCACTTTCTGAAGCTAGGAGACTGCCACTATTGCAAAGATGAATCTGAGATTAATGCTCAGAAAACTTGAATACCCACTTTACTCTGTTAACAGCTTTTCTTGAAATCTTGACATGGAGCCATGCTGCCTGCTGTAATGCTGTAATTATGCTCACAGCCCAATAGAGGGAGGTAGATATGTGAAAACACAGAGAAAAATAAATCACAGCAATCATCAAAAATGTTTCATGTGCCAACAAAAGGATTGTGAACTATATAGTGGTGAAAGAAAGGTGGAGTACCAGATGGCCCAGGGATTTCACACCTAGGTATCTACTTAGGTTATATTAGGATATGGTAGGATAGGATACCTACGATGTCATAGGTTATGATGCCATAAGTTTATCTTACAGGGAGTGAGTGGCCTATGAATAGTTGAAGCAGCATTTCTTGTGATACACAGAAAATTAATTGGGAAAAATGTTTTTCAGTTTTGATTGAATCTACAAATAAATATGTGCATGCAATGGAGCCTTAATTCCCTAAAACAGAATGAAGTAAAACATGATGCCCCTTAAAAATGGTGCCTAGTGAAAGAACACAGGCACGACTGAATGTGGATTGTACAATTCCATTCATATAAAATATTCAAAAGAAGCAAATATTCTGGAGACTAAAAGTAGACTAGTGGTTTCCTAGAGTTGGGAGAGAAGATGGGAAGGGATCTTAAGAGGTTTTCTTCTTGCATGCTAAAAATGTTTTCAAGCGAAGTTGTGATGATGGCTGTAAAATTTTAGATATTCTAAATGGAAGACTTTGACTTGTATACTTCACAGTGGCTATCCTGTGTTACACACATCATCCTCTTTGGGGTTGTGAGTAAAATAAAATGAAGCTGGAATAAGGTGATATAATCAGAGAAACAGTGAGAGGATCCAGATCACCAGAGCAAAGGTTCGCAGAATAAATATATATGTTTTATATGTCGAGGTGTTTGGAGAGAACATTGCAGACGAAGGATATAGGGCATTAAACATATGAAGGAATCCTTAGCACAGTTAATGTTCAGGATGTCAGAGTATGAACAGGGGCAAGAAATGACAACATGTGTCACAAGGTCAGTTCCTGGAAGGTACTTTGTGCAGGCTTTTTTGTGTAATCTGAGTTTTTCATTTGAAGGCCAATACACTTCCTATTTTCATGTCTGGCATGCTGTTGCCCTGGTCTTTGGTTTTCTTTGTACTATTGTTCTTGCTTCAGGCTTCACATTAAGAATTACCCTTTCATGGTAAATTCCAAGATCATATGACATCAATGATCGTGATTCACCCCTAACCATGATTCTACATCAAAAATATAATGTGGCTAGGTACCAGTGACTCTGGTATCTGTAATCCTAGCTACCCAGGAGACTGATATCTGGAGGATCAGAATCTTTAATTAAACAGATAAATGGGCTGAAGGCATGGCTCAAATATTAGAATGACAGCAGTGAGCAAAAAGCCCAAGTGAACTTGAAGCCCTAAGTTTTAGCTATATTCTCAGCATACATACTTGTTTGTGTATGTTTGTGTGTGTGAGTGTGTGTGTCTTTGTGTGTGTTTACTTCATTTCAGTGTAAAGTGAGGACTCTAAAAATTTAAACTTCATCTTCCCATGTTGTAGCTGTGCAACCTGGGAGTAGCTTATCTGAAATAATTAATTTCTTTTTTTTCTCATAAAACTGAGTCTATTTGAAATCTGCCTTTTTATTTTAGTGTGAGCTTTTTTTTTTTTTGCCAGTCCTGGACCTTGAATTCAGGGCCTGGGCACTTTTCTTGTGCTTTCTCAAGACTAGAGCTCTACCACTTGAGCCACAGAACCACTTTGGCTTTTTTTTTTTTTTTTTAAAAAAAACCGTGTATATGTGGTACCAAGGAATCGAACCCAGGTCTTCGTGCATGCGAGGCAAGCACTCTACCACTAGGCCAAACTCCCAGCCTAATGTGAACTTTTAAATAATAAACAGCTCTACAAGAATTTTACAGAATCATTATAAATGAATAGTCAATCAAGTATTGTTAATAATAGCTATAACAAATTATTTACTTAAAATTTAATTTATCTTGCAAATTTAATTAACCACAATTGCAAAATAAAGTATTAGTATGTTAATAAATAACATACTATGGAGTATATTTGAAAGTAAAATTGTTTTCCTATCATGAAGTTCTTGTCTATACTGACATACTCACGTACATAGAGATTTTTATTCCCAAATAAATGACAACAGTGAGCTACAGTTTAGGGATGTTTGTGTTTGCTTTTGCTTTTTTGATTTCTTGTCTCTTCACATTAATACTTTTAAACTTATACATTAATAATTAAATCAATTGGATTATGATCCAGGAATATTATAAACACAATTAACACACAAATGGGGCAAGAAGGATGGCTCAGTGGCAGAATGAATACCAAGCAAGCATGAGACCCTCATTTCAAATCTATACATACCCAGATACATATGAAGTACTGGGGGGTTGTTCTATATGTGTGTGCTTGTGTGTGTGTGTGTGTGTGTGTGTGTGTGTGTGTGTAACCATACAAGATGCATTTGAGATACAAGTGACTCAGATATGGGTCACACCTCTAAGGAGAATCCATTCTAGAAGAAATAATGAGCTGTGGAAACAGAATGAAAATGGAACGAGAAAGGCACAATATATGGAAGATGGAAATATATTGTGTGTTTGGACGAAGGAGAAATTCTTATTGAGTATAGTAAATAAATGAAGTATTTAGAGCAACTTGATGGTGGATTTGTTTTTAAGGCATGTGGTTCATGATGCACTTCAGACAATATAAATTCCATATGCAAACTCAGAGAAGTGGACACAATCCAGTCATATAGTTCACTTTCATCAGTGTCCAGTGTGTCCCATTGCTGCACTTTTTTGCCCTTTTCCCCTTGAGTTCTGTACCTTACCCCCAACCCTCCTGGGGATACACACATGAATACACCATGCATAAGGAAAACAAGACAGTCATAAAAAATAAAAATATAAAAAATAAAATTTAATATGCTCAAAATGAACTTTGCAACATGGGAGGGCATAAGAGGGGGAAAAGTGGGAGAAAAACATGGGAAAGGGTAATAGTGTTCACGAAGTGATGACTCATTACCTTATAAATGAAATTGTAATCCCTCTATATATCACTCTGACAGTAAAATAAAATTAAAAACAAGAAGAGAGGTGTTTTTCTTTCCATATCTTGGGACTTCATGAACACTAACCTAGCATTACGAAGAAATACTAAAGGAAAGCATTGTATCTGAAGTACACCATCAAAGTCAAGACAAAAATTACTTGTTTAGTAAACACAGGAAGAAGAAAGAAGCAAAATACAGGAAATCAAGAAAATGGCTGTAAACATGACATCTCTCTATAATAACCTTAAACATTAATGGACTCTATTCCCCAGCCAAAAAAGTAGAATAGCAACAGGATCATATCCTTTTATTTATTTAAAAGCCAATAACATCTGTTCTTACCTTAAAAAGAATTAACCATCTGATGTTTTTTGAGTATTTTAGTTCATTGATAATTGAAGAAAATTGAGGATTCAATCTAAGAATAATAGAGACTTTTAAAATTAAACTAAAATGATTTATTTAGGAAATGCTTCTAGGTGTTTACTTTTTTTCTTATCATCTCTTCTGTCCCTAAGGAACATTGGTATTTTGTTCAAATAGTATTGTAAGCATTAATTATATCTCTACTTTTAATAGTTTTTAGGTTAGAGTTTAAAATAGAATTTAAAGTAAAGTGTGCCAAAATCTTTATTTGTCTTAATTTAAAGGTCTCCATTTTTCTACTTCTCTCTTCCCCTTACCACTTCTCACACATATAAACAGATTTTTGTCTCTGGGTGGTTCTGTTGGTGTTAATGTTCACCTCATGAAATACTACTTTTCTCTATGTTTGAGTCTCTTTTACCTTTGGTTTTATGAGCAGTTGTTCATTTTTGTCACCGAGAATAAAATATAAACTTAGAAGATGGAACTACAAGAATTTGTAGATAAGTAAAACCCAGTCACTGTTGCATCTAAGAGGTAGAGCATGGAAAGCATATAGTCAGCTATGAGACTAAGGAAGGCCTGTGCTGGAATTAGCTTGCATTTAGCCCAACATATGGGCTAGGGACCAATACTCATAGCATTCTACTAGAGAGCAATTGGGATAATGTACTTAAATCCAAACCTTTGGCTACTACTTGCACATTGGTATTTAAGTTCTGGTGGTCAGTAATGTGACTCTTTTATTGTTAGAAATTAAAAAGGAGTGACACAAGTAGATAAAAACACCACATTCAAGCCATGTATTAAAGCTCACTGCCACCCCCTACTCAGTTTGGCTAGGTTGTCGGTCATGAGATCATTGCTAGACGTCTTCTGATGCTGCTAGAATAGCGGTGCTTATTGATGGATTTTACTGGACTGCTTCCTTGCTCAAGTATCTCCATTACATCCCATTTTCTAGAGACTCACATCCAGATTCTCTAGGTTGGCTTTCACCTCCTCCACAAAAAAATTTCAGCCAGAATTAATATAAAAGTTTCAATTAAATGAAGAAACCTCAATCACTTAATTTTGGCCAAATTTCTAGACACTAACTCTACAGTACTGTGTAAGTCAAAAATATATCATTATCCTTGTAGATCTTAAATAAAGTGGAAGCAAACTTTGATTTAATAATCAGATGTCTGCTGATAATTATGAAAGGGGAAATTTAGATCAATCCTGAGAAACTAGTAGAGAATAAATGGCTAGGAAATCCTCAGTATTGAGGTTGTTTTCTTTCATTTTGTTTTTTTTAATAATTTTTATTGTGTTTAATAGAAGGGATACATTATATTCACCAGATAGAAGGTGCATTACTTCACAAACATTGATACCCTTTCTCATGATATGGTCCCCATTTCCCTCCCACCCTCCTCCCACTTATCTTGATTTCCCCCCTTCCCTATGCAATTTCAAATAACCAATTAAGCACATATAAAATATATCAGATAACAAGGTGAAAAATTGTAACAATATGAGATAACCATGGGATGGCAAAAGAGATGAGAGATAACATAGTACATTTAAGGACCACAGTCACTCATTATATGGCTTTTGTTTCTATATCCTGGAAATCCTTTTAGTGTCATACTGTTTGGCCTAATGTCTCTAGATTTTGTTCTATTGTAAATCTCTGCTAGGAGAGCCCAAGGTTTCTACTGATTATGACAAATGAGGGAAACTATTGGGCCTATGTTCCTCTGAGTCTGGCTTACTTCACTTAATATGATTTTTTCTAAGTCTTTCCATTTCCTTACAAATGGGGTGATGTCATTCTTTCTGACAGCAGCATAGAATTCCATTGTGTATCTGACACTGGGTCCAAGGGGTTTATTTCAGGATTTTTGTGCCTGCCAAAGATGGTATACTACCACTTGAGCAACCGTCCCACCTCATTTTTGCTTTATTTTTCAGACAGAATCTTGAACTTTGAACTGGGGGTGGCTTCAAATAATGACACCCCTTTCCCCACAAATTACATTTCCTTCCTAGTTGAGATTGCAAGCACTCATACCCGACTCCAACCTAGTTTGTTGAGGTGGGGATTTAACTTGTTCCCCAGGTACAATTCTTGCAGTCTTTTTGACTCTTGAGTTGCTGAGATTATAGGCATGAATAACTGTACCTAGATGTATTGTCATTTTAAGGAGGACTTATCTCAATATCAGATGTTGCTAGAGCACAATGAGGAAATAATTGTTTACTGTCCAACTTCAGAATGATGACACTTGACATAATAAAAATTAAATTGGGAAAAATTAGAGGAAGCTTTGAGTGTTAGGAGCCAGGAAGGCATTTTAAGCTATATTTATGATACTGGAAAGCCATGGGAGGGATTTAAATTTTTCATGTAGTTAATTAAAATTGAATTAACATGCTACTTTGATTATAGGATGGAAATCAATAGAAGGAGGTTTCTGAATTTATTAATCATCTGGAGATTATTAGTGGAAATTCAAGGAATTCTTATGTGATTTAAGGATTTCTTATATTAAGAATATAGAGATAAGAATATAGATGGAAAGAATATATAAGAATATAGATAGAAAAAAGATGAACAAATGCAAAAGACATCTTTAAAAGATAATTAAGATGGCTCTGGTAGTTATTGTATACTGTCCTGGAATGTCCTTTGCTTATATAATATTTCTTATTTGATTATCTGAGATTTTCATGGTGGCCTAGAAGAGGATCTAAGTAACTTGTAGTTCTGCTTCTTTTAATTTCAAAAAATTCATACTTTCATATTGGGATATGAGTTGGTATTCTTGACTTGGACTATCACTCTGGATTGACTAAGATCAAAAGATAGATCTCCATTTAGACATCTGCAATTTCCATTTGATACTATCCAAATGTTCCAGAACCAGTAATAACTCACATATTTACAATTTAGCACCAAAGGACACTAAAATAACATTCAGGTGATCCACCCTACTCCGCTGTCAGAAAAACAATTTCAGGGACACCAAGGTAATGATATTTTCTCTAGGACAAATGGCTTTACACAAAGAGAGATGAGAAAAGCTCGGTTATGATGAATACCTATTTTGCCTAGGCGATCTTTCATTGTTCTTCATGATTATATTTCATATTATATACTGCTCAGATATTAACATGAAAGATCCATAACCTATGTGTACCACTGATGCATGGAAACTACTAAGTATTCTCATGAGCACAAGAAATATCATCAGCATCCTTCACTGTGAGAGATTGCATTTCTGTATTCAGAAGTGTGATACATTAGAGTAGACATGTCTGGCACATTTCTGAATGAGTTAAAGTGCTGGATCAAGTTCAGCAGGTAATGTCCTTTTGCTGGCTCTGAATTCTGTGGGATTACATAGAGACATTCAGATTACTTTTTCATATTTGTTCCTTGATTCACTGATTTTTTTACATAGCAGAAGGAGCTGTTTAGAATGTGAGTGGTCCTGAGATATTATCTGCATATAAATATGAGTTTCTTTTCAGTGAAGCAATAACCTTGACCTGAATCATATCTGTATAGGGAGGCTATGGATCATGAATTTCTAAACTATTCATATTAATAAGCTCTATGAAGACAAAATCATACTCATTTGCATATGTTTCTTCTCTGTAGCCCATGAAATTAACACTGTTAAATGGCTGGAAATAAGATCACCTTAAATTGTGCCATTCACACTCTCATCTCCAAAGGGAAAGGAAAAGGTGTCTTGAATCAGTAAGCAGAAAACTGTCTTAAATTGCTATTTCCAATGTATGATAGTGCAAGCCACATGACAAAACTAGTATGATCTCTAGATATGAAGTTTCTAACTCAGATCTTACCAGAAAAAAAAGCCTTTTCCTATGCAGTTTCTATTTAGTATTTCTTTATTGAATGCTTAATTATGTGGTAGATATTGACACAGGTCTAGTTCCTGCCTTCAGAGACCCCATTGTTTTCAGCTGCAAGTAAATAACTAACACATATTAGGGACTTTGGAAACAATTTCAGAGAGAGCTATTGGAATGGCTCAAGTGGCAAAGTAACCAGTTACAAGTGACAAAGCTGAGCAAGAGCTCAAGGGCCTGAATTCAAGATGCAATAGTGTCAAAAAAAAGTCACAAAGAAGGTAAAGTTTGCATTGGACTTTGAAGAACTGGTAAGAATTCTTAGACAATTACTACAGGTAGAAGAATGCATGTATTGTGAGTAGGGTTTAGTGTTTACAAGGAAGTGTGATTTGAGTTTATATAATTTGTAGGACTTAGTGGAAAAAAAGAAAATGTTTGCTTTGGTTTCTTTTTTAAAAATAAAAATGCTATTAATTTTTTAAAAATTTTTTCATATATTTTTATTGTAATTAATAGAAGGATTACATGATATTTGCCAGATAGATGGTGCATTAATTCCCATACATTGATACCCTTTCACATGTCTTGGTCCCCATTTCCCTCCCCCCCCATCCCCACCCCTCATCTTGTTTCCCCCATTCCCTATCCAATTTCAAATAACCAAATACAAATATATCCCATATATCAGGTAACAAAGTGAGATATTGTAACAATATGAGATAACCAAGGGACAGCAAAAGAGATGAGAGATAACATAGTACCTTAAGAAGAACAATCATTCATTATATGGCTTATGTTTCTATATCCTAGAGATCCTTTCATTTAGCGTCCTACTATATGGCCCTTTGTATCAAGGTTTTGCTCTATTGCAAATCTCTGCTGGGAGAACCCAAAGTTTCTACTGATTATGACAAATGAGGGAAACCATTGAGCCTAAGGAATGAGACAAGGATACCCAATCTCTCCACTCCTCTTTAACATAGTATTAGAATTCCTAGCCAGTGCAATAAGGCAAGAAGCAAGCATAAAGAGGATCCAAATAGGGAAAGAGGAAGTAAAACTTTCCCTCTTTGCAGATGACATGATCCTGTATTTAAAGAATCCTATAGACTCCATTCCCAAGCTCCTTCAGCTGATTCAAAACTTTGGAAGGGTAGCAGGGTATAAAATTAACCCTCAAAAATCAACTGCCTTCCTCTACGCCAACAGTGAGAGGAACAAGGCAACAATCAGGAAAGCAACTCCTTTTGTAATAGCCTCAAAGAAAATAAAGTACCTAGGAATTAACTTTACTAAGAATGTAAAGGACCTTTTTGATGAAATCTTTAAAACCCTGAAAAAGGAAATTAAAGCAGAACTGAGGAAATGGAAAAACCTCCCATGCTCCTGGATTGGAAGAATCAATATCGTGAAAATGACAATCTTGCCAAGGGCTATCTACAAATTCAATGCAATACCCATCAATATCCCAATGGCATTCTTTAAAGAAATAGAAGAGGCAATCCAAATTTCATATGGAATAATAAAAGACCCCGTATAGCAAAAACACTTCTTAGCAGAAAGAACAGCGCTGGAGGAATTTCAATTCTAAACTTTAGACTCTATTACAGATCTATAATTATCAAAATAGCTTGGTACTGGCACAAGAACAGGCCTGAAGACCAATGGAATAGAACTGAAGACCCAGATATTAAATTACAGACCTATGGCCACCTAATCTTTGACAAGGGAGCCAAAAAAAATAGAATGGAAGAAGATAGCCTCTTCAACAAGTGGTGCTGGCAGAACTGGTTAAGCACCTGCAGAAAACTAAAGTTGGATCCTTCTTTGTCACCCTGTACTAGAATTAACTCCAAATGGATCAAAGACCTGGAGGTAAAAGCCGACACTGAAAACTTTACAAGGAGGAATAGGAGATACACTCGGTCTCCTTGGCACAGGTCGAAACTTTCTTTATAAGGACCAAGAATCACAACAAATCAGTGAAAGGCTATTAAATTTTTTTCCTTTCCAACTTCTCTTGACTTATTAGGGTGTCTTCCTAAGAAAAGATAAACCAACTTATATAAGTTAACATGAGATTTTTCTATTTATCTTTATATTATACAATATAATTTCAAATGCAAATACATTTACCCGATATGTGAAATCTTAACTCACACAGATCTTTTATAAAATTCACATACATATGTATTTTGTTTTTACCATAACAATGGAAATGCCACACAAAATGAATTCAATTATTTCTTTTTTGTGCTAGTACTGGTGATTGAACTCAGGGCCTTTGTGCTGTCCTTTAGCTTTTTTGCTAAAGCAGTCCATCACCTGAGCCACAGCTTCACTTCCAGTTTTTTAGTGGTTAATTGCAGATCTTCAATCTCAGTCTCCTGGTTAGCTAGGATTATTGGTTTGAGCCAAACTCAACTTTCTTTTGTAATACTCTACTAAAATCGGGAAGATGTTGGTATAAATTTCTAGTTGAACAGAATATAAGTACTATCTATTGCAAAGTATGTTCACTTAGTTTTAGAAGTAACACAAAGGCCTTGAATGTGATTAGAGTCTTGCCAAATTCACAGATCTACTGGATTCATAGTAATTGTCTGTTCATGAAGCATCACAAATACTAATTGTAGATGAAACAGCAATAAACAGAGATACATGTTGTGTATCACATATTCATATATGTGTTCCATTGATTCATTAGTATTCACTTACAGATCATAAGGTCAAAGAAGAAAATATTAAACATTTAAAGATACTGACAGTTAAGCATTAATCAAGTAGGTCCTTCTGATATAGAATTTGAGAGACACACAAATTGGAGAACCAAGAAGCTGGACATATCATTTTTTTGCATAGACTAGAAAGAAAATATGTTGGAGGTAAATTGGACCCATATTTTATTTTAGTTTTTTTTCTTTCAGGTTGTTTTGTTTATTTTTTATTGTTGGGATAATGTATAAAAGGGTTACAGGTACATTTGCCAGATAGTAGGTGTATTACTTTTCACATATTGATTCCCCTTCTCATGTTTTTGTCCCCATTTCCCTTCCCCTACACCCTCCCAATACCTTGTTTTCCCCCCTTCCCTTTCCTATTTCAAATAAACGTATATACAATATACCAGGTAACAAAGTTAGGTACAGTAACACCATGAGATTAACCATAAGGACAATAAAAGAGAAGATAAATAACATAGTACATTAAGAACAACAATCACAAGATAAAGCTCTTGTTTCCATATCCTAGAGTTCATTTCATTTAGTCTCATCCTATATGACCTTATGTACCTAGGTTTTGGGCTATTGTAATCCTTTGCTATGTGATCTTACTGGGCTTATCAAATTTATATAAAAATGTGTGGAACATGAATGCTATTGTCACTCTCATCTCACTAGAGGTGATAAATATTCTGAACACCAAAGGTATTGACTTCATTTTATTCCAATAACTAGAATATAAGTGCATATACAAAGCAGCAGTTTGTCTCATGGTTTCATTTTTTCACAAACAAGTAGTGTCTCAATATATTTCAGATAAAAACTTAATCCCTTGTCTTGAATCTACAGTTAAGCATGAGAAATGGAGATGCCACTATTTCAGGCCAGGATCAGCTCTTTCCTTGTCGGAATAGGTGAGATATGTTAATCACTTGTTTGCTTATTTGCTTCAAAAAAGATGCTATTGGCATACTCAATTCATTTCTCTTGTCAAAGTGCTTTACTGAGACTTAATTGTTGCTATTGTTTCAGTTTAAAATGTTATTTATCATAAAGGGGTGTTGGATCTTGTCAAATGCCTTTTCTGCATCTATTGAGACAATCATGTGATTGAGACAATCATGTGATTTCCCCTCATTTGTCATAATCAGTAGAAACCTTGGGCTCTAGTATCAGAGATCTGCAATAGAGCAAAACCTTGATACATAAGGCCATATAGTATGAAGCTAATTGAAAGGACCTCCAGGATATTGAAACAAAAGCCATACAATGAATGATTGTTGTCCTTAATGTACTATGTTACCTCTCATCTGTTTTGCTATCCCTTGGTTATCTCATATTGTTACAGTGTCTCACTTTGTTATCTGATATATCGCATTTATTTGTATTTGGTTATTTGAAATTGGATAGGGAAGGAGGGAAAACCAAGATGGGGGGGGGATGGAGGGGAGGGTAATGGGGACCAGGACATGTGAAATGGTATCAATATATGTGAATTAATGCACCTTCTATCTGGTAAATATCATGTAACCCTTTTATTAATTACAATAAAAAAAGAAAGAAAAAAATAAAATAAAATATCAGTGAAAAAAATGTTATTTATTTGTAGAGAGAAGTATGGGAAGATAGCAGAACAGGAAGTATTAGGAATTAAATCTGTCTTCCTACCTAGACAATAATTGGCACTGGTAGAATTGTCTGATGTAACTATTTTTGAACTCTGAGGATGTTGAAGGTTTGCAAGTCCCAGAGGAATTTTAGATAGTACATTGTTGTTACTTTTGGTTAATTTCGACTGTTAGCACAGTGGCAGCTACCCATCTTGTCTGACTCTGTACAGATAAATATAGGTGTTTTCTAAGAAAAAGTTTCCATGAACTCTCTTATGAGAGTTAGAAGAGGAAAAGCATCCTGTCTTCCAAATATTGGGAATGTGTTTTATGATTACTACTTCTGAATACCAAAGTGTAAAGAGGCAGGTAAAATCTTTCTAGCTCTTTCTATTGTTGCAAAATCATATTTATATTTATGGTTGGAATGACTTCTAGGGGATTTAAAACACTAGCATCCTATTCTCCTCAATGATTCACTTTCCCTCCCTACCCCAGAAGACAGCATTAAAATTAGAACTTACAAAAGCAAGTTCACATAGAGGGCAAATTAGAAAATCTATTTATGTGCAGAGAAAGGAGACAATTGAGAATAGCTGAGGAGACTTTAGATTTATATATGAGACTGACCGTTGGCACATGACAGCCCTAATATATTTATTAAATATTAAAACAACAAGCACTGGTAAAAAATCCAAAAGTTCTGGAGAAGCATTTTTAGAGCTAGTAGATTGTTAAATTGAAATATATACTTTTCAACAAAATATCATAAAGCCTAAAAAGACATAAACTATGATTCACTCAAAGAAAATAAATTCTAATGAAACCTATCCCTGAAGAAGGCTTGAAAGAGGAGGTTCTGAACAAAGACCGAAACTGCTCTCTTAAAGTTACTCAAAATTGTAGAGAAAGTTTGGAGAACTATATGTAAAACAAAATAGAATTATAAATGAACTGGCTAGGAATTCTAATACTATGTTAAAGAGGAGTGGAGAGAGTGGGCATCCTTGTCTCGTTCCTGATTTTAGAGGGAATGGCTTTAGATTTTCACCATTAAGTGTAATACTAGCAGTGGGTTTCTCATATACAGCCTTTATTATATTGAGGAATGTTCCATGGATTCCTAGTTTCTCCAGAGCTTTTAACATAAAGGAGTGTTGGATCTTGTCAAATGCCTTTTCCGCATCTATTGAGACAATCATGTGATTTTTGTCCTTGCTCCTGTTGATGTGTTGAATTATATTAATTGATTTGCGTATGTTGAGCCAGCTTTGCCTCCCTGTGATGAATCCTGTTTGATCACAGTGTATAATTTTTTTGATGAGTTGTTGTAGACGGTTGGCCAGTATTTTGTTGAGAAGTTTTGCATCGATGTTCATCAGAGAAATAGGTCTATAGTTCTCTTTCTTTGATGAATCTCTGTCTGGTTTGGGGATGAGGGTTATACTGGCTTCATAGAATGAGTTTGGTAAAGAACGTTCATTTTCAATTTTGTTGAAGAGCTTGAGGAGTATTGGTGTGAGCTCTGCTTTGCAGACCTTATAGAATTCAGCTGTGAATCCATCTGGCCCCGGGCTTTTCTTAGGTGGAAGTTCTCTAATTGCCATTTCTATTTCAGAGCTTGAAATAGGTCTGTTGAGTTGGGTTAGTTCTTCTTGGTTTAGTATGGGTATGTTAATATTGGCTAGGAATTCATCCATTTCTTCTAGATTCTCAAATTTGTTGGCGTAAAGTTTTGAGAAGTATTCCCTCATGATATTCTGGATCTTGGTAATTTCTGTCATGATTTTACCATTTTTGTCTGCGATTTTGTTTATTTCGATACTCTCTCCTCTTTTTTTGGTAAGATTTGCTAAGGGTTTGTCAATTTTGTTAATTCTTTCAAAGAACCAACTCCTTGTTTTGTTGATTCTTTCTATAGTTTTTTTGGATTCCAAATCATTTAATTCTGCTTTGATTTTAATAATTTGCTTTCTTTTACTGGGATTAGGGTTGGTTTGTTGCTCTTTTTCCAGGGGCCTAAGGTGAGACATTAACTTGTTGGTTTGCGATTTTTCCAACTTGTTGTAGGCACTCAGCGCTATTAATTTTCCTCTGAGTACTGCCTTTGCTGTGTCCCAAAGGAGTTGGTATTTTGTGTACTCCTTATTGTTAAATTTCATAAACTGTTCGATTTCTGTTCTGATCTCTTCGATGACACATTGGTGATTCAACAATGTGTTGTTCAGTCTCCATGAGTTACAGGGTTTTCGTTGGTGGAGATGTGTGTTCAGTTCCAATTTGATGCCTTTGTGGTCTGAGAGTGTGCATGGAATAATTTCAGTGTTTCTGAATCTGTCCAAGTTTGTTTTATGGCCTAAGATGTGGCCTATTTTGGAAAATGTTCCATGTGCTGCTGAGAAAAACGTATATTGTGTTGTTGCTGGGTGGAATATTCTGCAGATATCTGTTAGATCTAGTTGGTCTATAAGGCGAACCAAGTAGGGAAAGAGGAAGTAAAACTATCCCTCTTTGCAGATGTCATGATTCTGTATTTAAGGAATCCTATAGACTCTACTCCCAAGCTCCTTGAGCTGATTCAAAACTTTGGAAGGATAGCAGGGTATAAAATTAACCCTCAAAAATCAACTGCCTTTCTCTATGCTAACAGTGAGAGGAATGAGGCAACAATCAGGAAAGCAACTCCTTTCACAATAGCCTCAAAGAAAATAAAGTACCTAGGAATTAGCTTAACTAAGAATGTAAAGGACCTTTTTGATGAAAACTTTCAAACCCTGAAAAAGGAAATTAAAGCAGAACTAAGGAAATGGAAAAACCTCCCATGCTCCTGGATTGGAAGAATCAATATCGTGAAAATGACAATCTTGCCAAGGGCTATCTACAAATTCAATGCAATACCCATCAATATCCCAATGGCATTCTTTAAAGAAATAGAAGAGGCAATCCAAATTTCATATGGAATAATAAAAGACCCCGTATAGCAAAAACACTTCTTAGCAGAAAGAACAGCACTGGAGGAATTTCAATTCCAAACTTTAGACTCTATTACAGATCTATAATTATCAAAATAGCTTGGTACTGGCACAAGAACAGGCCTGAAGATCAATGGAATAGAACTGAGGACCCAGATATTAAACCACAGACCTATGGCCACCTAATCTTTGACAAGGGAGCCAAAAAAATAGAATGGAAGAAAGATAGCCTCTTCAACAAGTGGTGCTGGCAGAACTGGTTAAGCACCTGCAGAAAACTAAAGTTGGATCCTTCTTTGTCATCCTGCACTAGAATTAACTCCAAATGGATCAAAGACCTGGAGGTAAAAGCTGACACACTGAAAACTTTACAAGAAGGAATAAGAGATACACTAGGCCTCCTTGACACAGGTAGAAACTTTCTTAATAAGGACCAAGAATCACAACAAATCAGAGAAAGGCAGGATAAGTGGGACTCCATTAAACTGCGGAGCTTTTGTATGGCAAAGGACATAGCTAGTCAATTAATTAGGAAGCCTACAGAGTGGGAGAAGATCTTCACCAACCAAACAACGGACAAAGGCCTCATATCTAAAATATATCAACAACTCAAAAAATTGAATCACTCCAAAACTAATCTCCAAAGTAACAACCATCCCATTAAAAGATGGGCCAAAGACTTAAAGAGAGTCTTCTCTGAAGAAGAAACAAAAATGGCCTATAGACACATGAAGAAATGCTCAACATCTCTGGTCATAAAAGAAATGCAAATCAAAACAACCCTAAGATTCCACCTCACTCCAGTTAGAATGGCCAGGATCAGGAAAAGGAATAATAACAGATGCTGGAGGGGATGTGGCCAGGAGGGATCACTACTACACTGTTGGTGGGAGTGCAAACTCCTTCAACCACTATGGAAAGCAGTATGGCAGTGCCTCAAAAGGCTAAACATAGAACTCCCCTATGACCCAGCAATCCCACTACTTGGCATTTCCCCAACCATCCAGAATCTAGGGCATACTAAATCCACTAGCACAACAATGTTCATTGCAGCATTATTCACCATAGCAAAGATATGGAACCAACCTAGATGTCCCTTAGTTGATGAGTGGATCAACAAGTTGTGGTATTTGTACACAATGGAATTCTATGCTGCTGTCAGAAAAAAACGACCTTGACCCATTTGTTAGGAAATGAAAAGACTTAGAAAAAAATCCTATTAAGTGAAGTAAGCCAGACCCAAAGTAACTTAGGCTCAATGGTTTCCCTCATTTGTCATAATCAGTAGAAACCTTGGGCTCTACTAGCAGAGATCTGCAATACAGCAAAATCTTGATACATAAGGCCATATAGTATAAAGGACCTCCAGGATATTGAAACAGAAGCCATATAACGAATGATTGTTGTCCTTAATCTACTATGTTACCTCTCATCTCCTTTGCTGTCCCATGGGTATCTCATATTGTTACAGTATCTCACTTTGTTATCTGATACATTGAATTTATTTGTATTTGGTTATTTGAAATTTGATAGGGAAGGGGGGAAAACCAAGACGGGGGTGGGGGGAATGGGGGAGTGGGGGGAGGGTAATGGGTACCAAGACATGTGAAAGGGTATCAATGTAAGTGAATTAATGCAACTTCTATGTGGTAAATATCATGTAACCCTTTTATTAATTACAATAAAAATATATTAAAAAAGAATTATCAATGAACAGATAAACTGAAAATAAATCAAACAGTATTTTTGGAGCTGTAAAATGGAATAGCCAAAATTTAAGATGCCCTAGAGGAATTCAAGAGGGATGCCAGTGGAGCAAAGACAAACTGGTAAACTTGAAGGTAAACTTGTTTCTACAGTGGAAATTATTGTATTGAAGGAACAGACAGAAAAATATAGAAAGCAAACAGCACCTACAGTGTCACAGAACTGAGTAGACTGAAATGCACACTGTAGCATTCCTACAAAGAAAAGATACTTAGATGAAGAGGCAAAAATAATTGAAGAAATGTTGGCTAATTTTTGTAATAATTGATTGGGTTATCCCTTGTATTTCAAAGAAGTAGAAGTAGGTTATAGAACTAAAAGGAAAGTTTAGAGGTATAAATGTACTGGTACATTTATGGATGTTAGGCAGTTTTCATAATCTTTCTGTAGTTATTGTCTCCAATTGCCAAAAGAATAACAATGCCCTGTATTCCAGAGAGATACTTGATAATATAAAACCTAAACCAAGACAAACTTTTAAAAGTTCAATATAAATATCAGTTTCTCTAACTTAAATCACAGTTTTAATTTGAAGTTACTTATGATTGCACAGTCGAGAGTGCCATATGTTTTCCTCAGGCTAATTTTAAGAGTGGCAGATAACCAAATAACCAGATAACCAAAGCCAATGGTGCAAACTCATGACCTGAGCTATATCTAGTTTTTTTTGGCCCAAAATACCAAAATGTTGGTATTTTTTCAGTGTTGAGAAATTGAGAGGTTTTCCATTAAACCCACACCTTTTAGCTGCTCTTGAAAAATCAGAAGAGTCAGGAACCTCAACCTATGTGCCCAAACGACAACTTTACAGGAAATGCTAAGAGGCATTTATCAACTTAATTGATTTCTACTATCCTTTGGGATCTTTGTACAGTGCTAATATTCCATATTATTAGCAAAAAAACCCACCGCTAACCAGTTAAAAAGAACACTTGTCATGGGGTATGCAACCAGATGGTGGGCTGCATCTCACTGTGATTCCAGACATGAACTTGGCATGTGGGAAGGTTCAAAAGCTCTGAGGATAAGATCATGGGATGGGACTTTCTAAGTAGGGGTACTTTACCAACATTTGATAACAAACATTATGTTTCTATGTACTGATCCTGTTGTAACATTTATATTTGTTTGTGTTCTGACAGGATTAAGAATGAACTTATTAAGACACACAATTCAGAAACTTGACCAGATTTCTTAGAAGAATGATTAGAATATTGAAGAAATCAGAAGAAATATTTTTGCATTCTGGGAAAGCTGTTTGTGCTATCTTAGCTCTTTTGTTTGAGCTTCTGTCTTACAACAGTCTCTGCCACCATGTGCTACTCATGCACTAAAGTTCCTTGTTGGACCTCAAAGCTTACTGGCTTTTCTCTCTTTTATCTCAATCTGGTTCATCTTGCTCTTAGGAGTTTAAAAGATAACAGTGGGAGGCTGGTGCTCAGGGAAACTGCTTGACAGTTCTGATGTTTTAAAAGATAAAATGGCACTAATTTATGATATATCTTAATGAAATATAATGGGTTTAATGTTAGAAATGATGGCTTTTTTTCAGAAGTTCTCCATGAAATATGTTTCTGGTTTCTATTTTGTTTAATCTTGTCATTAATAAAAAAGGAAAGTATATAACTTCATTTATGAGAAAGAATATTTTCCCATGATAATCTTGGGGATTTCATATCTACATCAGGAGAAATGAGGATTTTATAATTGTCAGTTTTATGATTCCTCAAATAGCATATTTCTCTGAGGTTTCCATTTTTAGATAGAGTAGAATATGCCATTTAAATAGCATAGTGTATTTTGTGATGAAAATTTCTGATGTTGGAGTGAAAAATGAGCTATAATTCAGTAATATGGCATGGCTTGCTCCAGAGAAGATGGAATAGAGTGATTGGGAGAACTTAAAGCTATAAATAGAATCAAGTCTTGGTTTCTATTCCAAATGCTACCTTGTTATGCAAGGTAGCATAGCAATGATGATTTGCTCTCTGGAGAGTGAATAGCCTCCAGTTCCCAGCTCATTTTTTTAAAGGAGGGTGATCTTTTAGCGTTTGTCTGGACATTCCTTACAATATAAAGCTTGGGAAATCATTTTACAAATAACCCTGTATCCCTGTATCCTGAATTTATTTAAAATTTCCCTGAGATCAAGGCAATTATCTGTCAGATTAAATATGCTATTCTAGATTTAAAAATTAGAGAGTGGGTTTTTTAAATCTATAACAAGTTTTACCAGAGATTTCATGCTAGATTGCTTTAATTGCATAAATTTTCTTCAGTTAATTGTACTTGAGATAATTCTCCATATTAATAAGAGTCTTCATGCATTACTAAATAAAGTAAAATGAATAAAAATACCCTCCAGATATGTATAGATATCTATGTATTTCTTCCTCTGCTTTTTTTTTATGTTCTCCAGCTCCTCTCTTTACTGTCTTTCACTACCATTTCTGTTTTCCTTATTGTCTACTTCTTATTTTTTTAGGCAGCTATTGAACAGGATCTGAAGAAACTGAAAGTAAAATAAAATTCCAAGAGAATACAGACAAGTGAAGTGAAACCACTTATCATTATAGAATATCTTTCCCAAGTTATCTCATCTTCAAAGTTCTTACATGGTAGATGTTTTTATTACTATTGTTATTTATTTTTCTAGTTGAAGAAATAGAAACCAAAAGACATAAAATTAAAAGACTTGATCCTGGCATTTGTACCCAGTACTATCTTATATTGTATGTCCTTTTATTTTGTTTGTATTTATCTGCAACCAAGCTGGAAAGAAATTGGATTTCAAAAATACTTCTGGTATTTGTGATCTTGCTTCAATTCTCAATCAACATTCCTCTTCTACTTCCATTTGTATATATTTTAATCTCTATGCTGGATAGAATAAAAATAAATTTTATGTTTGATGAGATAACAAGCAATTCCAATTCAGGTATAAAAAGAATGAGCTATATAATGTTAAACTTATTGTGTTCCAGACAGCAAAGTGTGGCACATAAGTAGGCAAATCTCTTCTCAAGATAATTTTTAGAATGAAGGGCATCAACTTACTAGTAAGAACAGCACATACTATGGCTTAAATATGCTACTTAGAATATGAAGAAAGCAAGATTATCAACACTTATCAACACAGATTTTGTGGCTGTGGAGAATGGCTTTCTGTAAGAAAATTCTAGTTGGTGATAGCATTAAGAGATATTCTAGCTGAGATACAAAGAATGTGTATGGAGAAAAGAGGAGAGATGAGTTTTTTCCCATTGAAATTAATATGGAGTCACAGAATGTAGCATCTGAAAATTATATTCAGAGAGAAAGTTTTGTCAAAATGAGAAATGAAATGGTATTTACATTTTGGTCTACCTGGAACACAGTAGAGCTCAAGGGGATGCAATGGAAGATGCTACTAAAAATATATTGAGATTGAACTCTGCAAAATGATGCTAAGCATATGACCTACAATAAAAATAATTAGAGCTTATTAAATTTTTATATTAGAAAATAAAATGATTTGACCTCTGAAAACATAATTCAGACACTGAAGAATGTATTAGGGTGGAATTTGTGGGCAGATAGTTAATAAGAAGGTATTTCAAGACTGTAGATAAGAGATAAGAGATAATAAATTAGTTCTGAAGCCCTAACTGATGTCCTCTAAAATTTTTGGGTTTGTGACTAAAAATATTCACTATTTATTTATACATTAAGGCTTACAATAAGATGTCTATGGCTTCAATTTTCTAATGACATTAAAGTTTAGGTTGCAGTCATTTTAAACCTTGACTAAAAACTTTATCTCTAAATTCATTTGCATGGCTATTTTCAGGCCTCATGTACTTGATGGCTGTGGACTAGAAACGTCTATTCCTTTCTATGTGAGTTACTCCACACGGCACCTCACAACATGTTTGATAATTGCTTGCAGAACAAAGGAGTGTGTGCCCAAAAATAAAAGTACAGATGTCTGTTAGTTTTATGATATTTTCAGCACTAGAAGCAAATGAGTAGGTCCAGTCTATGGTTAAGAAGATGACATAATCATGTTTAAGAAGAGGAGATTACATATAGACTTGGACAACAAGATGCAGATAAACATCATGAGAAGCATTTTTAAGGTTTTCTGTACAAGGGACTCATTATGAGCTGAGTTGCATTCTCTAATTTGCCTGTGGTGAACTTCTAAAGTGACTGACAATCTTTGGGCATCAAACTTATCAGGAGATCATTAAAGTAAATGGCAAACTAGATCATACACCAGTATGATTAGTGTTCTTATAAGAAGAGAAGGTAAAGACATGAACCTATAGAGGGAAGATTATGTGATCAGTGAGTTCTGGCACACTTGGTCAGTAATCAGGTGAGACTGCCAGCAGAGGCAAGAAAAGAGAGAGAGAAAGAGAGAGGGGGGCAAGAGGTCCACATTTTTTGTGATGAGAGCAACTTTATTGCTGGAGTGCCATTTTGAAAACAAAGGAGACTAGTTCACTGGTTGGGAGGTCAGATTTCAGAGTGGTCAGTTACAAGGGTCTAGCAGCCAGGAAGGTTTGAGCCACAACCAGGGGGTGTGGAAATGAAAGACAATTAATAATCATGAAATTTTCCAAACCCAGTCAGTATCCAGGTGGAAAATTTCCACCAGGTGTAGAAAAAGAAAAGGAAAGGTCTTACTCAGGCTCAGTTGTTTTTGGATCCACTGTACGGACAGAAAAACCTACTGCCAGAGGATCACTTCACTAAACAAGCCATCTAACCTCTTCTGCTGGAGAGCAGGAGCTGGAGTAGCTTCTTGCAAATGGCTGCTAGCCAGGCAGGCTCTGGGACTGAGCCCAAAGGGAAATTTGCAGGTTAAAGATCAATCAATGATCAGAGATTTGTGACCCACTCAGCCATTATGCTCTGGTAAGAGACTGCCAGCACAGGATAACATTGCAAGGTGGATATTTTCAGTTGGGGAAGTTGAGAGCTCCCAGAGATAGCTAACTAAGGAAGGCCCAGGGATCAGATCAAGAGACCTACCCTTCCAGGTGAGAGCAGTTTCATTGCCTGAATTACATTACAGGGAACAGAGTGCCCACTGATGCTGTGGATAGATGAATTGCAAGAGCTGCCATTACTGATCTCTCTTCATTAGCTCCTTGACAGCAGTGTGTAGTTGTGTGACCAGTGAGTGGGCACAGAGGTGAAGAACACAGATTCTTGGAATCTCCAAAAAAGAACTGAATGAACACATACGCGCGTGCGCGCGCACACACACACACACACACACACACACACATACACACACACACACACACACACACACACACACACACACACACACACACACACACCAGCAAAGCAAGATTAGTAGAAGACACACTATTAAGAGGAAAATTACCAGCCCAAGCCAGTTGGCTTATGGGCAAGCACAGAATAAAATGCCAGTTTTCTAGGGCTGAAGGGGTCTGGGAAGTGACTTAGTAATAATATGCTGGTCTTGGTTCATGAGAGATCTTGACAGATTCATGGAAGGAATCTGTGCATTGACAAGATTGTCATCCTGCAGTTTTATGTCTATAGGTAAGATGCAGCCCATATGCATAAAGCCTTACCTAAGAATTTGCCATGTAAAGATCGGGTTAAGACTATAGCTGTTTCCACGGCACCTGTACCTCAATTGGGTTAGATCTGAACTGGGGCTTTATTGCCCCTCAAAGAGAGATCCAAAGACAATCTAATCTGTAAATCCATCTAAAGGATGAGTGACCACGGTGGGTGGTCATGACTAGGAGAGGGGACTTGTTTCAGCATTATTTCTCTATAGTTAACCTGCCTCAGGTAGGTAGGCAGGCATATAGGAATTTGGTATACAGGAATTTGGGGCTCACATTATATCTTAAGCCAAGCAAAACTTCTGCTTGGGATGACAGCAGTATTCCTCAAGCCTCTGAGCTTAGCCTTTTACCTTCAACATGAAAAAACGGTTCCATCACAAAATGTGGGGTTCAGCTCACAGCGAGGGATTAGTATCAGTGATAAAGAAACTTGCCTATATGTTTTACATGCATTCCTCATTCCAAACTCAAGGTCTCTTTGGTGACATTGTGACCTTGTAGGTCATGGATCAACCAGTAATGTTAACATTTTTCACCTGTAACTGAACACCCCTGACCCCAGCCTACCAAGATTTTTGCTTAGATCTATCAATGCTCTCCCAACATATTTATTGCTCTTCCAGTAATACCAAGAGTACATTCAGTTCTGAGAATTCCATCTTATATTCTCAAACTATAGCCTAATCATAAAAGAACTACAAAATTCTCAAAGATAAAAGGGATTGTGAGATGTCACTGAATGGCACTACCTGCAGGCAAAGATACAAGGCTATCAAGCAGCTTTAGAAACACTCTCTTGAACTTCAAAGAAAGAAAATTCAGGGCTAGGCAAGTTTGAAATATCTCCTAATTTCAGACCTCAGTTCCTTTCTCTGGTTCACACAGACTTCCCATCTTTCTTTTATATTTTTAAAGTCTTCCTCACAATGTATGTGGGTGATTTCTCTACAAATATGAAATGCTTTTTAAAAATTAAGTTATTATTTTCATTATCATATTTTTCCAGGACTAGAGTGATATAGTATTTGAATGAACTGGATTCAATTCAGAAGGAGCATTCCTCAGCTTTAAAGTCTTCTAAAGGAAATTAATTTTGAGACCATTACTCTAAGACCTTGAGAGTTTTGCTGGCATAGTACAAAATGGAACCTTGTGGAACAAAACATGGGAATAACTCAAAATCCTTTCTCCTACTTCTTGGTTTAGGGTCAATAAATGGATCTTAAAAGTATAGACAGACCAATTCAAAGTTATCCCAATTTTGCAGTATTATTTGATACATCAGTATTAATTATGCTCTGCAGGCATATATATATGTACACACATACATATATACATACATGTACTATGCATATATGCATGCATATGTGCATACATGTATGTGTATATATATTATCAGGTAGATTCTCCTTTGACAGAAAAAAATGCTAGCATCTGGAGTACATAAAGTGAGTCAGGAATGACTCTTTTCAAACTTGAGGAGGAGCTAGCAATAGCGCCAACATAAAGTTACCCCAATGATTCATGACAGGCTTTGAAATTCCTCTTGCTTGGCACATAAATAGAACTAGACCTACCCACCACAACTTTTGAGTAAATAAACAATTTTTGATACTTCCCCACAGTCTTCATGAAAGGTGAACATAGAATATGAAATGGTTATTATTTTAAGTTTCCTTATAAAATGTTCTTTAAAAAATAAAGTCAGAATTTCAGAACAAAAGTAAATAATTGCACAACAAATTTTAATGACTCTGTTCTTGATGAGACACCATTCCCTTAGTGCTAGCCCAATAGCTGGGGGTGCAGAAATGTCAGGAAATGCTGCTGTACAGTCTATCTCTTAGAAAACTTTTCTCCAATGGATGTAGTTCTATCTTCCCTTTAGTGTCACAGACTTTGGCTGGCCTGGTTTTGAAACCCAATCCACATACTTACATTTCTTCTACCACTATTGTCAATGACCCTCACATGACAGTACACAAAGGCCATTTGTGTTTGTTAGGGCTGCCACAACAATGCATCATACTCTTGGTGGCAAAAAAAAAGTAGAAATTTATTCTCATCTAATTCTGAATACCAGAAGTTGGATGCTAAGATACTGGAGTAAGTGTGGGAAGCTTCTGCACTTTCTCTTACTTTATAAATGACAGTCTTCCCATGTCTTTACTGTATCTTCCTGTTTTGCTTTGCTCTTGTTTATGGGACATTTCCTTATTAAGGAAGCAAATGATACTGAATGGAGACCTAGCTCAAGGATGTAATTTGAACTTAATCACTTCCTTAAAGAATATGCCTCTAAATATAATAGCATTTTGAGGTGCTGCAAGTTTAGTTTAGCACCATATGATTTTTTTTGGCAGGGTCTACTTAAACCTATAATAATACTATTTGCTTTTTTGTTTGTTTGTTTTCCTTTTTGGTGCTATTCTTGGAGCTTGAACTCAGAGCCTGGGTACTGTCCTTGACATGTTTTGCTCAAGAAAAGTGCTTCCAGCTTTTTTTTGTAGTTAATTGGAGATAAGGGTTTTGTGGATTTTCCTGCCAGAGCTGGCTTGGAATGGGATCCTCAGCTCTCAGCCTCTTGAGTAGGTCGAATTACAGCTGTGAATAAGCACTCAGCAATACTAATTCTTTTATATCTTGTTTTATTTATTCTCTCCTTCTCTCCTTCCCATTTATTTGATATTTTAACTCAATCCCAATGATAATCATGTATTACTGAGATTATATTTGATTTTGTGTTTTGGTATTTATTGTTTACTTGATTTCTTTTTTGTGTTTTGTTGTTTAAATTTATTGGTTGATCTTTTTTGTTTGCTGAATTCATAATCTTTGCAATTTCTCAACCTTAGAGCCCACAAGGACAATTAAGCCACCAATGCCTACTCTCACATCTTAGATGATTTAATCTTGTCCCAGAAATGTAAAAGTAGCTTTGCATGCTAACTGTTCTCTAATATTTAACTCTAAGCTGAAACATTTCTCTTGATGCTGATATATCTAACACATGTATGTCTACTGTCTACTTTAATTGAGAATTAAGTTTCTGATCTACCTCCTACCTCAAACCTTCTCTCAGCTGGAAAATAACTGAAGTCCCTTAGTTAATTTCCCTGCTTTTACTTGAAGCCTGTTTTTGCACATGTTTATAGTGATTCTCTAAAAACTTGTTGAATGATTTGACTTGTATTGCCAAAGTGTTCAATTCTCCTTCTCACAAAGAATACAAACCAAAGTCTTCAGCACAGCTTGTAGTTTTCTGTCTGACCTCTTTGCTCTCCTCTCTGGGTGAGAAATCTGGACTCTTGGCTATCCACATAGATCTCTTTCCTCTTTTAAGAAAATGCTATCAGATATAATTTCAATATGGAGATCACTGATCATTCAGTCGAGACTTTGCCATTTTTATTATTCCTTATAACCTTCATGATATTTATCCCTTTTGCTTTAAAAGATTTTTTTGGTTGTATAAGTCTGTTTTTAAATTTTAATTGACATGTAATAATTATGTTTATTTTGAAAGTGCCTATCTGATGTTTCAATCATCTGTCACATTCTATTTTGTTCTATCTCTTCTCTCTCCCATTAGCATTTCTATTCTATTTTAAAATGAGATCAATGCTTTTAATTGACATAATATTGAAGCAATGTGGTATTTCTGTTTCTGTGTTCAGCTTATTTTACTTACTATCAAGTCTTAAAAGTTCATCAGCTTTGACATAAATAGTTGGATTTTATTATTATTATTATTATTATTATTATATAGTATTTTCCATTGGGCATATATACTTTATTTTCTTTGTCTATTCATTCATGATGTGTACTTACTTTAGATTCATACATTCACAACTGGAAATAGTTCTGCATTAATTATATGAGTGATAATCTCTCTCTGTCTCTCCATCCCCCTTGATCTCTCTGTATGTTTCCTATGTATGTTCTAGTAATTTCAGAGTGATCCATTTTGAATTGAGTTTTGCACAGTTGAGGGGTAAAATGTCATTCTTCTCCATGTGGATGTAATCTTCTCAGCAGTATTTGTTGAGGAGACTATCTTCTCTCTAAACTGTATTTTTGATAATCATGTTAAAATTCAGATGATTAAGATTCATTGATTATGTATACCATCTCTGTACTCTTTCATTGGACTATAGCTCTGTTTTATGTAAATGCATACTTTTTCTATAACTATGGCTAAATAGTACATTTTATTTTATTTAAATTCTTTCTTTTTATTTTTTTTGTTGGTTGTGGATCTTGAACTCTGGCACTGAGCTCTTCAGCTCAAAGCTATGGCCCTACTCCTTGAGTCACAGCCCCACTTCCAGGTTTCCAGTGATTAATTGGAGATCATTGTCTCATGGTCTTTAGTGCCTGGGTTGGCTTTGAACTATGATCCTCAGATCTCAGCTTCCTGAGTAGCTAGGAATACAAGCACGAGCCACCACAACCGGCTTAAATGGTATATTTTAAAGTCTGTTACCTGGTATATTGTATATATGTTTATTTGTTTATTTGAAATAGAAAAGGGAAGGAGGGAAAACAAGATGATTGGGAGGGAGGGGAGGAGGGAAACCGGGACAAAAACATGAGAAGGGGGTATCAGTGTTTGAGAAGTAATGCACCTACTACCTGACAAATGTAACTGTAACCCCTCTATATATTATCCCAACAATAAAAATTATAAGAAATAAAAAAATAAAGTCAGGCACTTTGATGTTTTTAGTTTTGATCTCATTTAGAACTTCCTTGACATTTGGAGTTATGTTTTTGCAGCCATAAATGGAATATTTTATACATGATTGGTAGGTTCATTTAATCTACAATACAATCTCTTTCTGATATTTTTGCTGTTTTTTGTTTGAATGATATGTCCATTAATGAGAGTAAAATGTTGAAGTCCATGACTGTTATTACATTGGATGTTATCTCTCCCTTTAAATTTAATAGTGTTTGTATTGTAAAATTGGATGTGCTGAAATTAGGTACCAAGTAATTTTTAACAATATTTTCTTGAGTAATTGATCCTTATATAGTGGCTTCATTTTCCCTTTCTTGCAGTTTTTGTCATAAACTATACCTTTTATGATATAAATATCATTACCCTGCTTGTGTTAGTTTTCTCTTTGGATGATCACTTTTTTAATCCCATAATTTCAGGCTCTTTGTCTTTACTCATAAAGTGAATTTTTGTAGGCCGTGTATTTCTTTTTTTTTCATATATTTTTAATTGTAATTAATAGAAGGGATACATTATATTAACCAGATAGAAGGTTCATTACTTCACATACATTGATACCCTTTCTCATGTCTTGGTCCCCATTTCCCTCCCACCACCCCACCTCTCATCTTGTTTTCTCCCTTCCCTATCTGATTTCAAATAACCACATACTCATATATGCAATATATCAGATAACAAGGTGAATTACTGTAACAATATGAGATAACCAAGGGACAGCAAAAGAGATGAGAGATAACATAGTACTTTAGGGACAACAATCACTCGTTATATGGCTTTTGTTTCTATATCCTGGAGGTCCTTTCATTTAGCATCATACTATATGGACTTATGTATCTAGGTTTTGTTCCATGGTAAATCTCTGCTAGGAGAGCCCAAGGTTTCTACTGATTATGACAAATGAGGGAAACCACTGATCCTATGTTCCTTTGAGTCTGGCTTACTTCACTTCTTTCCATTTCCTTACAAATGGGACAATGTCATTCTTTCCGACTGCAGCATAGAATTCCATTGTGTATAAATACCACATCTTGTTGATCCACTTATCAACTGAGAGGCATCTGGGATGGTTCTATATCTTTGCTATGGTAAATAGTGCTTAGGCAGTCTATTTCTTGATGTTGGTCTTTTTTTTTGTACAATCAACCAATAGGTATCTTTCAATTGATGAACTTAGTCCATTTACTCTAAGATTATCTTTGATAATTAAGATATTTTCCTGTTGTTTTGCTGATTTTGATGTTGTTGTTTTCAATATGTTTCTCTGATTTTTCTTTATTTTTACAATTAATTAATTAATTTTTTCCAGTCCTGAGACTTGAACTCAAGGCCTGGGCACTATCCTTGGGTTTTCTCAAAGCCATTGCTCTACCATTTGAGCCACAGCACCATTTCTGGCTTTTTTTTTCTGTATATGTGGTACCAAGGAATTGAACCCAAGGCTTCATGCATACTAGATATGAATTCCATCACTAGGCCATGATCCTGGCTCATTTTTTTATTGATTGATGTTTCAGTGTAAAAATAATGTTTGTTTACTCTCTATTTCTCTTTCATATTGATACTGGCTAGTAGGATTTATATTTCACATGTTTTCACTGTGGTCACTATCATTCGGCTCTGAATGTAGGGTTCCCTTAATCAACTCCACTAAGTTGAAAGGGATGGGTCACCACTTCCCTGTTTTAGCTTTTAAGATCTTATTTATTTTTAGTTTCTGGAGGAACCTCTCAATGAATGCAGTAATATTGGCTAACAGTTATTTTAACTCAGGCTCTTGGAATATATTATTTAATTGCCTTATATTATATATAATTCTGATGAGATATTTGATGTAGTCTGTCCAATGTAATGTGTCTAATGTAGTTATCCTCATGGTAACTTAGCACTTTTATTTTGTAGATTTAGAAATGGTTGTTTGTCTTATGCTTATGAATGTTTGATTATAATATAGCATAAAGACCTTTTCTGATAATGTCCATTTGGGATTTTTTAAGTATTCTGTACTTATCTAGGTCTTTTTTAATGATTAAAACCTTTTATTGAAAAGGTTTTCTATATCCTCTATCTTTAGCCCTGTGCTTTAAAGCATTTCACAGATAGAGATATTTGTTCATTTAATGGTGCCCCAAAGATGCCCTTTCTCTCATACATTATTATTAATTTAGCATTATTATTAGCATTATTGTTCTAATGAGAGAGTTCTGCCTGATTTGCTACTGAATTAAAGAGTACAAGAGCAAAGTCTAAAGTTATAGAATATAGCCAACAACATGAGTTTTAAAGTTCGAAGAAACTCTTTTAACCTATCAACAATTTAAAAGTTTCATATTAGCCATAAAAGAGGAAACTTAGCCATTAAACCTAATTTAGATAACAACCCTGTTATTTTATAGAAAATATTAAAAATCATTGTGAGTGAAGAATCAGAATTTGCAGCTCTGTACTTCAGGGGAAAAAGATTTTAAATGGTATCTTAGGACAGTTAAAGTTATATCTATTGCAGGTAAAGTTATGTCTATATCTATAATTTTTTGATTATTTTCTTAACAAGAAGCCTCAAGCTAACACAAGCGTATGGTCTCATAGAAAGCAGATTATTTTCTGATCTTAGTATTAAAAGCTCATAATATTTTCCCTCTCAGTTTCTCCTGTTCTTCTTGGGATTTTTGACAAAATAAAATCTGTATGAAGGACAGTATTCAAATGTCTATGTATATACATATATATTTGTATGTATATTAAACACATATGTGTTACATGTACATATATGTGTTTCTGTGTACCTATTAAGTCATTCTGATAGATGCCCTGTGAGGTGATTTTGTCTTTATAGAAACACCATAAAAGGATCTCATATAATTGTAGCCTATTATATAGGCTATTGCCTGAATGTAGCCTTTCAGTGCACTGAACACTTGAGGAAAACATGGATGAATGAATCTATTGGTAGCACAATATTGTTCTACAGATAAAAAAAAATTGGTAGCACTGAGATTTGAATTCAGGGTCTGGTGCTTGATAGTCAAGAATTCATGTGTCTATAGGCCATTTTTGTTTCCTCTTCAGAAAAGTCCCTCTTTAAGTCTTTAGCCCACCTTTTAATGGGATGGTTGTGTCTTTGAGGATATTTTTTGAAAGATTCAATTTTTTGAGCTGTAGGTATATTTTAGATATGAGGCCTTTGTCTGTTATATGGCTAGTGAATACCTTTTCCCGCTCTGTGGACTTTCTATTTAACTTCCTAACTATGTCCTTTGCATACAGAATCCCTGCAGTTCAATGCAGACTCATTTGTCCAAACTTTCTTTAATTTGTTGTATTTCTGGGTCGTTATAAAGACTGTTTCAACCTGTATCAATGTGTCCTAGTGTATCTCTTATTCTTTCCTGTAAAGTTTTGAGGTATCTGCTATTACCTCAAGGTCTTTGATCCATTTGGAATTAATTCTTGCGCAAGGTGACATATAAGGATCCAGATTTAGTTATTTTGCAGGTACTTACCCAATTCTGCCAGCAAAAATGGCCTATAGACACATGAAGAGATAGATACTTGACATCTCTAGCCATATAATAAATGCGAATAAGAACAACTTTTAGAATCTACCTTACTCCAGTTAGAATAGCCATGATCAAGAAATGTAGTAACAAGAGATTCTGGAAGGGATGTGGCCAGGAGGGATCATTACTACACTGTTAGTGGGAGTGTAAACTCATTCAACCACTATGGAAAGCAATATGGTGGTTCCTCAAAAGACTAAGCATAAAACTCCCCTATAACCCAGCAATTTCATGCCTTGGCATTTACTCAAAGGTCCAGAAACAAGGACATACTAAAGCTACTAGCTCAACAATGTTCATTGCAACATTATTTACCATAGCTAAGATATGGAACCAACTCAGATGCCCCTCAGTAGATGATTGGATCAAGAAGATGTGGTACTTATACATAATGGAATTCTATGCTGCCATCAGAAAGAATGGTATTGACCCGGTCCTATGGAAATGGAAAGACTTGGAAAAATCATATTAAGTGAAGTAAGCCAGTTTCAAATGAGCCTAGGCTCTATGGTTTCCCTCATTTGTAATAATTAGTACACATTTAACATTCTACTAACAGTGGGTCACAATAGCTCAAAAGCTATATATATATGGTCGTACAGGATGAGACTATATGAAATGAATTCTAAGTTAATGAAACAAGAAGTTTATCTTGTGTGATTGCTATTCTTAATGTACTGTGTAAAGTTATTTCTTTTTTCTCTTTTTTTCCCACTTATGGTTAATTTCATGTATCTGAATTTGTATACTGGTATACTGTACACATACTTATTGGTTTATTTGAAATAGGGAAGGGAAAGAGAAAACAAGATGACTGGTAGGGGGAGGGGATAGGGAGAGGGGACCAAAAACATGAGAAGGGGTGTCAAGATTTGAGAAACAATGTACCCACCATGTGATGAATGTAATTGTAACCTCGCATACATTATCCCGACAATAAAATACAATAAAAAAGAATTCAGCCATATTTACCAACCTTTTTGCTTCCAGTTGTTTTTTCTTTTCTTTTTTATTAAAGATTTTTTATTGTGATTAATAGAAGAGTAACATTATATTCACAAGATAAAAGGTGCATAACTTCACAAACATTGATACCCTTTCTCATTACATGGTCCCCATTTCCCTCCCACCTTCCCCCGCTGATCTTGATTTCCCACCTTCCCTATCCAATTTCAAATAACCAATCAAGAACATATAAAATATATCAGATAACAAGGTGAAATATTGTAACAATATGAGATTATGGAATTCTATGCTACAGTCAGAAAGAATGACATCACCCTATTTGTAAGGAAATGGAAAGACTTAGTTGTTTTTTCTTTAAATCAACATCTTACTTTAGCCTACACTTATCTTGGACCAAGATTTTCCTACCTCTATTTCCTGAGTACCTGGGATTGCAGAAATGTGCCACCATATCCAGCCAATGGAAGTAAAAGGACTATGTTCCAAAGTAACAATAAAATATGCAGCATAATAAATACATAAATCAGTAACATAGTCATTATCAAGTCTTACATAGTGTGTATAATTATATGTTCTATACTTCTATATTATTTATAATGCAGTAGGTTTGTTCATTTTAGCATTACTAGAAATTCACAAATGATGCATTATGTGACATTAAAACAACTGCAGTATCACTAAAATGTCTTCAACTCTTGTAATATTATGGGTATTATTGTTACATAAGTATTCCATCATTGGCTGAAATGTAGATTATAAACAGACATATATAGATAGAAGATAGTTATTATATACAGGTTAGATATAAGTATAGGCAAAAGTCTTCATAGCAATATATAGAAATGTCTCAAAAATTCTTGTGTCAGAGAGTTAGTTCCAAGAGTAATGGTACAGGGCCAGGTAGGGCCTAGTCAAAGGTCTATAGGTGAACTGAGGTGCTGCCATGGAAAGAGTGAGCAGTTCTCATGGGACTTTTTAACTTCTTTCCAGAAGGTTCTTATAAAGAACAGCCCTGTTCTCTAGATTCCTGTCTTGCCACATGATTTCCTTTATCGTATCCCTCTGCCTTGATGCTTTAGTCATGAAGTGTTTGCCAGAAATGATATTGAGCGGTTTAAACGTTCAGCAGCCCAAACTTGAGCTAAATAAATGATTTTTCTTAAATTATGTAGTCATAGGTATTTTTTATACCAACAGAAAAGAGACTAATAACATGATGTGTAATATTCTAGTGCTGTTTTTTGATATGCTCCAAAAATCTGGTTTTGGGGAAAACATAATTGGCTAGTTGAAGACTTCCTGCTTGTCACTTTGAATTAACTATAAACCATGGTCTAAATTTGTCCATTCAGCTGCATTTTCAAAGTAAAACATAAGCTATTCTTGAGTCTGTGCATAAAGCAAACAAGCATTTACTCCTAACAAATCCATTCACTGACCAACACCCCACAATGGCTGTGGTAGCCTGATTAAACTTGTCACCAGTTTTGCTTCTCTTAGTCACAGTGTTTCAACAAGAAGAGCAGGAAGAGCAGAGGCAAGCTGCCCTTATCGATAATGTCTAGTTGTGAAGAGCATTGTATGCCAAAGCCAATCATACACTGTTTATAATTGAGAAAATAGAAGCATTGAGAAGATGAAGCACAATGGTACAGATCTAAATTTAAGGAAAATAACTTTGACATTAGTAAAATAAGACAAGTGAGAGAGACAGTTTAGAGAAGTTTAGTTGCTGTACTTAAGACAAGAAATAGTGAAGGAAAGGGAAAGAAAGAAAATAAACGCTGAAGACCTAGACAGACATAATCACGGATCTGAAGAGAAAATAAAACAAACATTAATTTCAAAGACTTTTCTGAGGGGATATTTCAAGGTCATACATGACAGTTGGTTCTGAAACTAGAAGATTCTGGTAGAGTTTTTTTTCTAGGATTTTTATTTTTGAGAAAAGCAAAGCAAAAGAGTGGGTTTTTAATGGAGAAAATAAAGAACTCAAGTAGATGGAAATATGAATCTGGAGCTTGGGCAAGATGTCAGGCCTGGAAATAAAGATATAGGTATTAGCATCATATAGGCAAGCAGTAGTTGCAACCATGAACAAAGAGATAGATAAGGAAAATCGTATAGCACAAGGGCAGGTGTTGAAAATCAACCCTTAGCAACATATAGTTATAATCTAAGTATTGGGCTGAGGAGGATTGAGGCCTGAGGTCACCTTGGTTGAAAACTTCATAGGTACTTATCTCAAAAAGCAAGCGAATCCTGGATTTCGGTGCCTATAATCTCAACTGTAATGGGTGTAAGTGGAAGAATGAATATATTATGCTAGACTGAGAAAAATGTCATAAGACCATATCTAAAAATCAAACTAAAGTCAAATGGGCTGAGAAAGTACACAGTAAATACTAGTTCCTTCCAGTTTTCATGCATCATTCCACTCTCTTCCCTCCTTGCTTTTCTTCCACTATATGCTCTGTCATTTGTAATGAATACTGTGTTAGTTTTATAATATTTCCAGCAGACACAGATTAATGTTTTTTGGTATGGCTAGGGAAAGAAGTCTTAATCTGGAGGCATATAATTTGAAATAATTATTCTGATACCCAAGTAAGAACAATCATTTGAGAAATTCATTTAAGCAAGTTATGTTTCTAAAACGTGCCATCTCTATGTAAAGAAATAATAAGAAAGTGTTTGGGGGAGGCAGGAGTGTTGCCTAGTGGTAGAGTGCTCACCTAGCAGGCATGAACCTCTGGGTTCGATTCCTCTGTATCACATAGACAGGAAAGGCTGGAAGTGGTGCTGTAATTCAAGTGACAGAGCCCTTGCCTTGACAAAAAGTGTCCAAGGAGAGTGCCCAGGCCCTGAGTTCCAGACTCAGGATTGGCAAAAAAAAAGCAGGAAAGTGTTTAATTTCTTTTTGTTTCATCTTTTAAAATAAGAAAAACTAAGAATGACTCTGCCCATTTATATACTGTGGAATCATTCAAGAATCTGGGAGATTAAAGACCATGGAATCTGATAGTTCCCTTTTGGTTTTCTTTGGGTGAAGTTTACCTCAACAGTGGAAATCATATATTAGTAGTTACCAAAGTTTCTCCCATTAGTTCTCAGATGACAGCCTCTGAGCCTATCTTCCTTAACCTCCTACATCAGCCAATCCCTGAAGAACTTCAGTGAACTATAGCTCTGAAAAACCACAGTTCAGAACCATGAGTTTAGATACATTTGCTCATTTGACTAAAGAGAAACTGAGTTAAATAACTTGCCAAACCCAGGTAGCAGAAGAGTTGTAGTTTTCTTGACTTGCCATGCAAACCTTCAGTTACATCAGCTTTTTAAAGCCTGTGTTTTGAGCAAATTACCACCTTCCCAGTGTATCTGTAAGAATTTATTTTTGCATCCAGTGCTATGTAGGAATAAGAAAAACCTCCGAGTGTAGCTCTAGCCCCGACATCTCGAGGCAAAGTCCCAGGAAAAGATATATAAAGCTTTACATTGAGGGACTGACTTGCTGCCTGCCAAGTTTCATTAAGTAGGAGTGGTAGTTGGCCAGAGCCGTGGTGTTGAATGAGTAGATTCCTTTAGGGTAGCCAAAAAGTAAGAGGCGCCCACGTAAAGATGCAGCAAAGTAGCCCACTGGGACTAAAATGCTGGTGTTGGAGCCAGGATTTAATGAGCACACATTCATCCCTGGTGCATGGGATGGAAGTGCATGGGGGAGCCAAAGACAAGAGGGAAGAGCTCTGCATGAAAGGAGAGAACCAAAGATCAACCTAAAGCAACTGAGGGGAGCATGTTAGTTTGCAAAGGAGAGGAATGGGACTAGTGTTCTTGTATAATATTCAAACCAGTTTCAAAGAATGTCCATATATTATAGCATCGATATGCCTATTTCAAAAGTTGTGGGGTACACAACTTTTTTCCTCAAAAAGAATCATCAAAGGAAAAGACATAAATGTGGCTTAAATACAGTAGCAATTTATTTTGTCTAACTTCATAGCCTAGAATGATCCTTTGTTTTGGTATACGTATTTCCTGAATGTGTGTGTGATCTGTTTACATTCAGAAAAGATTTGCATTAGTCTTAAAATGGATTAATAGAAACAGAACCCAGTAGCTGAACAGGAAGAATAAATTAATTTTGGTCTGTTAAAGAGAATTTTAATAAATTGGTTTGAGACAGAGGTCAACCATCTATTACTTGTGATAATTTGAAAATTATTGAACATTTCTATGCTTCAGTCATGTTTATAAAATAATAGTGTAAATGATAATGTCTATTTCACAAGTTATTGTGAAAATTACATGACTTAATAAATGTAAAATAAATAAATGTTCAATGAAGCTTAAACATTATTTTGCTTTGATTTCTAGGGAAGTTCTTATAAATTATCTTCCTATTGTTTTATACAGTTTCAAAATTACTACTCTGTTTAACTTTTGAGGGGTCATTTTGATTGAGGAAGTGTGCTTCTTTGTACAACGTGCTTCATCAATGCAATTATAATAAAAGATTTCCAGTCATAATTATTTTTAATTTTATTTTTCTTGCATTGATTCCATTCTTGCAAGTGGTAAAAATCAATTTTTGATATTCTGATTACTGATCAAAATTACTGATCAAAATATGTTGTACTCATAAATTGCCATGTTGAATTGAAATGCCGTAGCACAATCACTTAAAGATAACAGACAAAAATTTAAAGAAATACAGCATTGGTTTAAAATATGTTCCTGATTCATAATAAAAACACTTCTTTTTATCAGTATCTACTACTTACCCTACATAGACACAGACATACACTCATAGGTATATGGTGAGAAAGAGCAAAGAGACATCTACATTTTCAGATTATGTTGGGAATGAGAATTTCATGTAACAGTGTTTCCTCTTATGAATATGACCTATCAGACATTTGGAAGTTTATAATAAAAAGCCTGATTGAAAGCTCTAAATGCAACAAGCAGTCATTAGTACCTGCAACTTTCACAGAATTGGCCTGGCTGGGTTAATCAGTTGATAGTATGTCAAGTTTAATGTAAAGTCCCTCTTCTTGGGGTCAGTGGGGTCCAAAGTGAGTTGCCACCATTCTCTATCAATAAAGACAAGGATTTACTTTCAGCATGTTGGGAGCTGGGGGAAAGAATATACATGAGTATCCAAAGGCACATCATTTCCTTTATCTTGGATGGAACAGAAAACAATTATTTTCTGTTGGAAAAGCCACAAGAAAAGGGAGGAATGATGATTTGTGTGCATGGAGTGTCTGAGCTGTCCATCATTCTAGGTTATTACTGGATAGATAAGCAACCAATCTTTGTAATTTTAGTCCTTATTCATCCCATCTTTCAGAGTAATGTTGTAGCCAGCTTCTCAGCCTACTTGAGAGCTGAAACCCTCAATTGATTTGGTTCTCAATTTTGACCCCTATCAGCCCCTTTTCACTTATTTGAAGGGATTTTGAATTTTTTACATTATTTATAACACATCAGTCTTTTTTAGGATTTTAATTTTGTTGCTGATTTTCTCCTATTCTTTGTTTATACCGAAAAAAAATTCTTGCTGTCAATTCAATAGTTTCAAGGAAGTGAAAAATAAGTAAATATGTGAACTCAATATATCATCTTTATTTTATAATCCTGCTTCATTTTCCATCTCTACATTTTAGTAGCTATGTATCTTTGAGCAACAGTGTAAACAATGATGACCATATTATTATGAAATTATAAGACTCTTGCTTGAAGGATATCTGTCATATATGGAAAATATCATTTAGAGTTTCTGCAACATTAAAAAAAGGAATGAACTAGTTGCTGATGGCTCAGGCCTGTAATCCTAGCTACTGAGGAGGCTGAAATCTGAGAATGGCTTGTTGAAACCATCCCCAGTCAGGAAAGTCCATGAGACCCTTATCTCCAACTAACCACCAGAAAATGGGAAGTGGAGCTGTGGTTTAAAGTGGTAGAGAGCTAGCCTTGAACACAAAAGCTCAGAGATTATTGCCCAGGCCCTGAGTTCACAACTCATGCCTGAGAAACATATAATAAAAAAGAGACTATGTTCTATTATTTAAGAAGCATTACAGTTTGAATACACAATTCACAATTTTGTTGTCTTTGTTTCAAAACTATAAGGGTCTCAGGAGAACAGGATTTCAATCACGTTTTTTATTTCCTCTCACCTATATGTGATCCAAAGTTCGAAATCAAGCACTATATTTTACTTATCTCCAGATAGAGGCCGTGGCTTATCACTAAAACTTCCTGAGAATTCCTGTAGATGTGCACTTAAAAGTTGTTATTCTGATTCAAGTTGGATTCTCCGTGGGTATGGATATGGTTGTTTTAAGATGTCAAACTCCTATCTGCTAGCTGGTCAGTATAGGACACAGAAAGTAAGAAAAGCGGATGTCTTGGTATCATTGTTCTATCTTCTCGAACAGAAGCTTGAAAATGGGGATCTCTTTTGTTTGAGGCAGATGGAGTTTACTCTTCTCTAAATGGAGTGAAGAAGTGGGTGAATTAGAGGTGCTGGAGAAAATAGATGCTCTGGTGTCCACTTTACTGCTCTCTCATAGACTGTGAACTCTGAAAGGATGGTTGAAATATGAAAAAAAAGAGAGAGAACATTTTAGACAGTTCATTCTTGTAAGTAACTGTGTGGACACCTTGTAATCATTTTCTGGGAAGAATAGAATGATATTCCCTTGAAGAGGTACTTTCTAATCTGGTTATGTTTTCCTTTTCTTTACCACACTCACTGTTGTACAAGTATCTTGTGCAATTTCAGTGAATTGTTGCTCTGTATAGATCAATACAAGTTCTGGTACTAACAATTTCTCAAAGAACATACCCCTTTTTAAAGCCACTTTGTGAACAATTCTATACAAGCTGTGTTTAAGGCTCCCTTGAAATTTAAGTCCTCCATAGGAACAGTACCTAATCAATTTTTCACAGAAAATTGACCCCTGAGGACGTTGGGTAAGTCTTGGAGCTTGCATAATAAACTGAAATGAGAACCCTTAGGATAAATAAATGGTTATGGATGGGAAGAAAGGGATGTTAACTTCCATTGAACGAGGCTGAATAATTTAACTTCTCCAATAGCATTTTATCATTTCAGTAGTGGTAAAAAAAAAAAGAAGCTAAAATGTCTTAATTCCTTTTCTTGAAAACTTCATAACCTTAATTCACATTTCTTCCTATCTTCCCCCTCAACACAGACAATGTAACTATTATTATACTTTTAGAGAAAATATAAGACTTTTTCCACTACAAGAAACATATATAGTCTTTAAAAATTGTAACATAGAGTCCAAAGAAAGTAGAGCCTCTCTGCGAAATTATTAATCTACATTGCTCATGTGCATGAATGTATTCCTGGTCTTTTATCTCCTACTGGTAAATTTTCAAATAGTTGAAAAATATATTTTTAAGGTTAGAATTTATAGAATTTAATTTATTGCTTGTCCTTTTTAGTTTTAAAAAGGTAGGTTAAGCTAATGGAAGACATTAATTGTTGTTCCATATATTTTGAGTAGAATGGATTAATTATCTTTTGCTGTGGGATATGTATTTACTCTGTGGATATGCATTTCCTATTTCAAATATTATCAAGGTAATATTTTTAAAGAATGGAGAATCAAAAGACAACTTCCAACACTTGTCCCCCCCCAAACAGAATAATCATAAGCTTTTCCTACTTCTCAACTTACTCCTAAATAAATTCAAGATGGAGCAATAATTTGAAATTTCAGATGTATCATAAAATGACTAAAATGTTATAAAGATAAATCTATACATAATCTTGGTATGAAAATATATTGGTAGCAAATGCAGAAACCATATGAAATATAAGTTATAAATTTAGTTACATAAAATTTAGTTGAGAGAAAAACATGGTGTTCATATATATGTATATAAGCAGGTATGTATATGTTATGCATGTGTAAAAATATCCACTTGCATTCATAATGTTTAAGAAAAATAAGTAACTATCTGAAAATCTCTGAGAAATCTACAAAATGTCCCAAAATATCTAAAAACCATTTAAAGCCAATTTAGATGAATCACTACAGAAAAGGATAAACAAGAAACACAGGAAACATTTGGTTCTGCTTCCCTGTCAGTTATTTTGACAATATATATCAAAACTCCAACCATCAGGTAGTGATGGGAAATCATACTTCTTAGATTTTATTCTGAGAATGCAGTCTTGAATGTACTCATATGCATCCATACATTTTCATCTCAGTGTTGTAAATAATCATGAAAATCTGAAAGCAATGAAAATATGTAGCAACACCTGATAACACATTTCCTATGACCATATAATAGAAAGCCAGATGGTTCTAATTAAAGTAAATATATACTAGAATATTAAAAAACTGAGGATAATCTCTACCTACTAACTGGGAAAACATAAATGATAATGATATCTTGTCGTATTCTAGTTTGGTGTGTGTGTGTGTGTGTGTGTGTGTGTGTGTGTGTGTGTGTGTGTGTTTCTCATCCCGTGGGAAACATTCTATATTACTACTTACATATGATGGTGATGATGATGATGATGATGATGACAGGCAAGTAATGCTAACAGTTATTTTTGGTGTGTAAGATTTTAGCGGAGAAAAATTTATATACCATCTTTAACTTATATTGTCTAACTTTTGTCATATTATAGTTATGTACTTTTTAGTCTGATTTTCTTGCTTGCTTGTTTTTTTTTACATTAAAATTCTTTTACTGCAAAACTCTATACAATGAAGTGCCAGACACAGCAATGTAATTAGACTGGTGGACATATATCTATAGGATTTGTATAATAGATAATTTTTATTGGTACCAAACTGCCTAATTCCAAAACCTACAGTTAACTATGACACATGTGTTTGTGCTAGGATTGGCCTCAGGGCCTGGGATATGTTTCTAGTCATTTGTGATCTAGGCTAACACTTTACAACTTGATTTAAAGCTCCACTTTCATCTTTTTTGTGATTTAATTGGAGCTCACAGTCTCATGGGTTTTCCTGCCCTGGCTGGCATTGTTGAACTACAGTCCTCAGATCTCAGCCTCTTGATTAGCTAGCATTCCAGGTATGAGCCACCAGAAACTAGCTGCAATTTGTCTCTTTTAAAATTATTATTATCGTCTGGATGATGTATAGAGGAGTTACAGTTACATTCATCTGGAAGTATGTTACTTCCTGACCATTGTTACCACTTCCCATGTTTTTCTCCCACTTTTCCTTCCCCACCTCTCCTATTTATCTTGTTTTTTCTTCCCTTTCCCTATTTGTAATTTGTCTTTTTGAAAAAATATAAACAAAATTCAGTGAACATTTAAATCCATATAGTCATAGATATTTAACATTTTTACCTTTAGATAAACAGCTAGAAGTAAGAAATAAAAGAAATAAGAATATGCACACTTTTGAAACTTATGACATACAAGAAATTGTCCTATATCAACATAGCATCCCCGGGGACATTAAATAATGCCATTCTTAACATACCCTAATCATTTTTGGTTGAAGGATTAGTAGAACCTTTTTGAGAAGTACCTTTTCAAAAATTTAAAATATAAGCTCAGTTTACAACAGAGCTTATATCACGTGCAGTAGGTTTTAAGATCAATATAAATTTTTTTGTCAGTTGCAGGGATTGAACTCTGGGCCTAGGAGCTGTCTCTGAGTTCTTCAGCTCAAGGCTATAGCCCTACCCCTTGAGCTACAGCACTACTTCCGTTTTTTTAGTGACTAATTAGAGATAAGAATCTCAGAATTTTGCACCCAGGCTGGCTTTGAACTCAGATCTCAATCTCCTGAATAGCTAGGATTGCAGGCATGAACCACTGTGTACAGCTAGCAACCATCTTTTTATAGGCATGGAAGAATTACTATGATTTTTCTTCATTTCCTAGCATTGGGACAAAATGTAGACAAAATCGAAATTATTGATCATTCTTGTCTACTCTTTGTAGTTCAGCTTTGCCCTTACATGTGAAGAAAAACATATTTTATTGTATGCTATTTCCAGAAGATTTTTGTTTATCATATAGAGGAAAGTTAACATTCTAGAGTTTTGTAGAAATTGTCTGTTTTACTTCATTCTTGTCCTCCTGAATCATTCTTAAACCACTGATAAAGAACAGAGATGCTATCCTGAGATGGATAGGTTGCTTTTCAGTTAGTTTTTTAGCCCTCTTTCTCTTTCTCTTTGCCCTCTCTTCTTCTCTCCCTCTCTCCCTTGCTTTTCCTTGTAATCATGTTCCCTCACAATCATTATGGGAAAATTCAGGAAGTAAGGCTTAAAACTAGACATATAAAAATAACATTTTTTAACTACTTGTTTGTGGGGCTGGGAATTTGGCCTAGTGATTAGAGTGCTTGCCCAGAATGCATAAAGACTCAGGTTCGATCCCTAGGTACTACACACATAGCAAAAAGTCAGAAGTGGTGCCGTGGCTCACTTGTTAGTTTTAGACTTGAGAAAGCCCAAGGATAGTGCTCAGGCCCTGAGTTCCGTCCTCATGACTAGGAAAAAAATACAAAACAAAAACAAAAATCAAAAAGCTACTTGTTTGCATCTAGTTCCTAACCCTATATTTATATCACTTAATGATTATCTGAAGTCTGCATTGGCTCACTGGGGGACTACATTTGTATAAGAAGTAAAAGCCACACTATCTTATGGAATATATATTTATAGTTACCTATCCTTGATCTCTCAGAATTATTGATCATAGGAATCTTGGGAGTTATTGGTATTTGCTATTTTGACAAAAAATGCTAGCTACAGCAGTACTAACAAAACCAGTATTATTGTCTTTCAGAAATAAAGGCTATTTCCAAGACTTTTTTCAATAAGTTTTGCTAGATGACCGATTACTAACCAAAGAATTGTGATTTGAAGTAACTAGTGTCACTGTCAAATACAAATCTCAGTGAGTTCCTTTTCTCTAATTGTCTAATCGTCTAATATCACCATGAAGAGCTTTGAAAGATATAGTGATGAGCCTATGGAAACTAATTAGATAAATAAATTGATCAATGTAGGAATACTCTCACATTGACACAGAATTTAATGATGTTAGGAAAGATTGCTGTTGAAATTGTGGAGAAGGAAATAGGCCACATGAAATGAATGAGAAAGGCCAATTGGTGGGGCTGGAGATCCAAAATTTCAGAGAAGTAAGAACACAGAGTGACTATAGGTTGGAAGATCCACCAACTGACTGTAATGTCTAACAAGGCCTGGATTAATTCTGTTTACCAAAGCAAAAGGAATTAAACAGCAAGTAGCGTCATTGTTCTCTGTAAGCCAAAGCTGACAGTAGGACAATCTGTAACAGAACTGGCCTTTACAATCATATTGGGGGGTTATAGGAACTTGAACTAGTAGAAGATAGCTAGAAACATTTATTCATCAGAAACAGAATATAAAAATATTTTTATAATTAGTGAATGTTCAGAAAAATATGAAAGAGCTATGGTAATGATTACTAGAATATGCCATCCTATTATAGGACAAATAAATCAACTACCAAAGGGTTATTGACTATTGAAATGAAAGAAATCAAGGATAGGTGATCAGAAAGTTCATCACCTCAGTGAGACACAAGCCTTTGCACATTTTTTTCCCTGTACACCTGAGTGAGTATCTAAACTGGGAATTCAAAGAGTGAGGTAAATCTACTCCTAGTAGATATGTAATTATATGTATGTAACAATACCTATAGCTCTATATTGAAAGGAACTTATGGTCATTTACCAGTTAACTATGAACCTAGGCAAAGGGCTATTGAATAAAGTCTGAACTAGCATTGATTCCTAGGGATTAATGGACTCATGGTCCTGAGAATCTAAATGGGGGATAGCTCTTAGGAAAAATTGAAAGTGAGTAACAAAGAACTCAATTCAAGATGCACAAACTACACAAGTCATGGGGGCATTTGAAGAATATGGGACTAAACAAGCCTTTAAAGAAAGAAAAAAAAACTCAGAAATCCATGAAAGCTGCTCTTAAGCAATATATTCACTGGTCCCAGAAGTGATAATCGATGATGGGCAAGAACTCTGAACTTCTGGAGAAAAAAAAGAATTCTAGCAATAAACCTTATTACATAATATGTGAGCATCTGCAGAAATATCAGAATATGTACTATGGTTTAAATGTCTTCAACAAAACATTAAAATTTAATCCTTTTTTTGAGATAGTAAGAAGTGGGACCAGGAAGAATATTGAAGAGGTAACTGGGTCATAAAGCCTCTGTCCTCATGAATGGATTAATTCCTGTATGGATTGATGATAAAGGTGTTATCTTAAAATCAGGTCAGGATATAATAGCCAGTTTGGCCATTCCTTAGATGGCTCCCTCTTGGTCCGAGCTTCCTTGTACCATCTTTGAACTTTGTAGAAATACCTTTCTGGTAGGAAGTACTTCATCAAATATGGTCTCTCATCTTTGGACATTAAAGTGTCCTCAAATATGAACCATGTAACAAAAATTACCCAGTCTTCAGTGCTCAGCCATAGAAATAGAAAATAGATGAAAACATCATGTATGGTAAGCAAAACATACTGGACTTGAAGGAATTTCTCCTGTGTCTTAGAAAACCCTTTTGGTAATCCTTTCCTCACACTTGCAAGCTTTGGTGCCCTCCTTCATGACCTACTTTTTCTCCTATGGAAGTGCTAAGAAGTGCTACTTATCTTGGGGTTTGCAGCTTTCACCTTCAACATTCTCCTCTTGCACTGGTAGGAATAAAAGAGGGTCCAGCTAATGAATGGAATCCTTACTCTGCATCAGTTCACAGCAGATCCACTAGCATTACTGGTTGACTAGCATTATTAGTGGCTCATGATCTATCCTTGAATGTGTAAGAGACATGAATGTATTTGGTAGCTGAAAAGTTCCCACATCATATTGCTGATCTGCAGATAAGAGCTGTTCCAGAGGGGGAACTAGAACTTCAAAACTCAAGGAAAGATAATTGAAGCAACAATAGCAACACCTCATCTTTGGAAAGAATGGAGAAACGAGTGCTTTACTTAAAGCTTTTAAAGACTTTAGGGATGCTAATGCTCATTTATTCACCATTTTATTCATCACTCTTGTCCTAAAAGAGTAGGTCTAGGGGATGGTAGTGGACTATCATAAACAAGTTCTTTACCAGTTGCAGGTATTGTGCCAGATGTAGTATCATTGCTAGAGCAGATTAGCAGTGCCTTAGGAGATGATTAGGAGTCTAGTGATAGTGAATATCATTTCTATTTCTACCAGGATGAAGGAGCAGAGCAATTTGCATTCACGTGGGACAGACGATTAACTTCTATGCTTTCGCTCCAGGCTATCGGAAGTTACTGTGCCCATCACATTGCAGTCCAAAGGGACCTGCTTTGTTGAACATTCTGTAGAATATCAGCTTTTTCATGAACTCAGAGGCATCATGTTTTACCTGATCAGAAAGAAGAGAGGTAAAATTACAAAAAAAAAGTTATTTAAGAGGGTACAGGATACTTTGGAAGCTTCAGTGTCCTGCCAAATTAGTGAAGTTTTTAGAAATGTAGTGTTCATGGGCATGACAAAATGCCTTCTCTACTTTAAAGAACAAATGATTTGGCCAGGAGCATAGCCTGGAGGTAGAGTGCTCGTCTAACATTCAAAAAGCCCTGGGTTCAATTCCTCTGTACCACATAGAAAAAGCTGGAAGTGATGCTGTGGCTCAAGTGATAGGGCTCTAGCTTTGAGCAAAAAATGTCCAAGGACAGTGCCCAGGCCCCGAGTTCAAGCCCCAGAACTAGCAAAAAAAAAAACAAATAATTTTATTTTATGCTTTCTACAGGTAAGAAGGAATACCTCATTTGGCAGGTGTCTGAAAGCATGCATTCTACACCGAGGTATAGGACTGTTCCATTTGCCAGTAGATTAGAGGGTACAAGGTATTAATGACTCCATTCAGCAAAATGGTCTGTAACATATACAGGCTACTATGTAGGCCACCCTAGAATGTGGGCCTTCTAATCTGAGTAGTTACTAGTACTACAAATGTTTGTAATAAGATAAATATACACAGAATTTATGATATATCTAGTAAGTCCTTGTCCTCATATACACACACAGACATACACACACACACATACACACACGCACACACACAGTGTCAATATTAGGAATAAATTAAGAGGATGTTGTATTTTAGTCAGTATGTGGTCATGCTAAAAATGGTGTGTTAAGTTAGCTCAATTCAATAGCACATGGAAAACAGAATGAAAAACTAGAATTATTTACCATTTGTGACAGCCTGCCTAAGGGTGAAATAATTTATTGTGATGAGGTGGAATGTCTCAAAGAATGGAGCGTTAATAATGATGTCTCTGTTCTTTTGAAATTAGTCTTGAGTTGGGTGGTATTTGGGGACTCCAGAAGCTCCTTCTCATCCATATTCATATGAGCATCAAGCTAATAAAAAAAAGTCTATCTGATAATTTATTCTTACAAATGATCGTATATTTACTTTCTGTATTAAGATATTTATCACCTCAGACTTCTATTTGGCACATGGCAAATTATGCCAAGCAAGAATCAGATAACCCCTGCCAAAACACAGCAGTGGATTCATGGTTAGGTGAGAATTTTTGTGAATGCTGCATTCGAATCACAAATTAAAAATAACAAAATAAATTTAAATTGGCCCAGGTTCTTGATATCCTCTTCAATGTGATTACATAAACCACCATACTATCTCATTAGAATATAATCACTTGAAATTCATTTTCTATTGAGAATTCATTACAAATGATGAAATTATTCCTAAGTACTATTACATAGAGTGAACTAAAATGAATGTTTAAAGCTTCAGTGCCTAAAGTAAATATTCTTTTTCAGATTTGCCAAAATGCCAAGTGTTTGTAGCCTGAGACTTGATTTATCAAAAAATCCTTGAGTTTTGTATCCTTGGAACTTTAGCTGAATGAGATGAATACCTCAGAGGAAGTCTGAAGGACTGAACTGTATTCTATTCCTTCTCAATTCCAGCTACTTTTTTGTATTAACTAATACCTACAGTTTCAAGTACAATAGCTGTTACTGGCTGACCACTAAATAAAAGTCAGTTATTAAGTGTAAGATGGACGCAATTTAATTTGTTCTTCATAAATACCACTGAAATGCAACTGCGAGTAGATGATATTTTCATTGTAATTTGCTGATGGAGGAGTTGAGGCTTAATGAATTTAAGAAAGTTCATTGTGAGAACATGCAGTCGGTAGGCCACTGTAGGTGCTTTGGCTTTTAGTCAGAATGGAATTTAGTTATTCAGGAATGATAGTATCAGATACATGTTTAAAAATGAATTTGCTGTTTCTGATGAAGGAGAGCAAGGGCAGAGAAAAGAGAAGGTTAAAAGCAAACCTGCTGCCTACTTCTCTCTCTGCACTTATTCTCTCTTTGAAGAAGATAAACTTCCTCCTCAGCCCCCACTACCAGTGCTCTTAAGCTTCAAGTTCTCTTATACTGCTCTTTCAATCCTCTAATTTCTCCAGGAATAGAGAAAATAAAGTCATCCATCTTGAAGTATAACTAAGATATGGTATATAAGCTGAGTGCATATCTTTTTTATATATCTTTATTGTAATTAATAAAAGGGTTACATGATATTTGCCAGATAGAAGGTGCATTAATTCACATACATTGATACCCTTTCACATGTCTTGGTCCCCACTACCCTCCCCCGCACCCCCATCTTGGTTTTCCCCCCTTCCCGTATTGGTTTTCCCCCCATTCCCTATCTAGTTTCAGATAACCAAATACAAATAAATTCAATATATCAGATAACAAAGTGAGATACTGTAACAATATGAGATCAGGCATGAGTTAACAATATTTTGTTTGGACCAGGACATCTTCTGAAAATTCCTTAATGACTGGACAGGTATCTGGATGTTCTGAGCAATAAGATTAATTCATTTGATTTTCTGTAATAAGATGCAAGTTGTACACAGAAAAATGAGAATGGAAGATCAAGCTGGCTCATAAAACTCACCAGATGACATTAGATTCATATACCAAACCTTAATCCAATCACTCGGCATAGCAATATAGATGCCACTTCCTCAAGCTACTTCCAATCTCCTCCTTCTATCTTATTGTTAAGACTTTCAGCTTTGCTTTGCAAAACTAAATCAGCTTTTTAATTTGTTTCCTACACTCCAGGCTTAATCCCCAACCCAGTCCAATTTTCACACCAGAATGAGTTTGTAAACTGCAAAAGATGTCATTTCCCTGTTTAAAATTGCATTCCTTTAGTTTAGGAGAGTCTAGCCTGTTTGGTCTGACACATGACCAACTCCTTAGCAACTCCTTATCTCTTCCTTTCTTTCCCGTTTACCCTTTATCCTTCTCATCACTCCCCTCCCCATTTCAACACCTTTACTCCACACACATTACTCCTTCAGCCACAATTTCTATCATCTCCCCTCTCTGGGACTCAGTGCTGCCTATTCTCTTTCCTGGTTTCTTCTCAGCTAATTTCTATTCACCCTCCAGGGTTGGTTGCAGACATCCTCTCTTCTGAAAAGCCTAGGACTTGGTGACATGCTCCTTCCCGAGGTTCCCATAGCAACCTTTTCCGGTATTTTCACACTTAAAAGGCAAGTAAAGAGTTTCTGTTTGCCCCATTAGATTCTGAGTCGGTATAAAGCAAAGACCTCACTTTGCTGTTGAGTCCACAATCGCCAAAACAGCATCTAAATTATAATGGAACCTCGACAGATGGTGGAGTGCACACACACTCATGGAACTTCTGATAAATGTTCAAAACTTGAAATAGAGGAAAATGATACAACTGATCTCCAAACAAGCTCCTTGCTTTAAGTGAAAGCTAGCTACTGATTCTGAAGCCACTGAGCCACTGAGAAAGTCTCTCATGGATGCTCCCAGAAAATACACCAACAGGCCAGGTAATGCATGAAAAGAGGTAAATGATCCTCTTACTGACTACTGGAAGCTGATTCGACTGACTACTGCAGATAAGAGGCTTTACTTGATCATAAATGTTTATCCTTTGCCAGTTTCAAGAAGTTTCTACACGGTGATGATTATGGCAGTGCAATTCTCTTGTGACCCTATCCCTCCAGGCAGGCCACACCCTCCAGAGTTTTTCTAATCTCCCAAATAGCAGCATTAGTTGGGATAGTTAGGTTTCAACACATGATGCTGTGATAGAAACTTCACATTAAAACTGGAATAGTGTTTAACAGATTTTTAGTGTATGTTTGGGTTTTGCCTTTTTTTTTTTGTGAGTAGTGGGGCTTGAACTCTGGGCTTGGGCACGGTCCCTGAGCTCTTCAGCTCAAGGGTACTGCCCTACCCCTGGAGCTATGGCACCACTTATTTATGCTTTCTTCTTTTAAGCTGCTTATGTCAAGTACTTGGTCCTTAAGCTGTCTGATACACAGTACATTTGTCTATTATAACGCTATGATAGAACAATAGTTCTTTATAAAATAATCATTACTTGTGACAACATAGAGAAATATTCAGTGGTTTTAAAATATAATATACAAAGCTCAATCAAAATAACAATAACAAAAAGCATAATGTTAAATTACAATAATTTTCTTTTTATTAAGACAAATGTTTCTAGTTTTAAAAACTTTATTGGACAATAGTGGTCATAAACCAATTGATGCTTTTTTTCTTTTCTGAAAGGACTAATGGTTTAAATCATTTGATTTTAATTTAATTACATTATTTTGAAGTCTGGAAACTCATCCATACTGTCTGATCTCAGCCTGCTTTGCAGCTGATTTCCAGGCTTCCTAGATTCCAGAGGAAAACAAGAAACTTGTGGTAGCGGGTTCTATGGTCTCTCTCTTTGCAGACAAAGAAGAGTGAGCTGAGCATGTATTTGCAGTCACTATCTGAATTGCCTTATAAAAAACTGTGTGATTTTATGAATGGGACACTGGGCTTCTAGTTTTGTTAAAGACAGAATTTGTATCAGAGGTTTTGTAGTTCATTCCATTTTTACTATTGTAAGTTACATGACTCTGTTACTTGAACGATTTTTCCAACCAAGGAGGTACTAAACTTGATGCCTTGGGAAATGTATACTTCTTTGAGTCCTTTTCTGACCAAACAGCACTAATTTCAGTGCTTGGATCCACTTTTCATACTAGGCTTCTTAGGAGTCTTATGATGAAATAAAACAAGAAATGCACTTTGGGCCATCAAAAATTTTACTGTTTTTATGTTATTTATCATACCATGGAAATAAGATATTTTCATAGCCCAATTTGGTTAGAGATACTTTACAAACAATTGCCTCCAATAATGACATCTGCATAGTAATCCTTACAGCAAGAAAAGAGGTCAGATAGAATTACAAATGCCACAGACTGAATTTCAAGGTTAGATGATTAGTCTCTTTAAAATTGTACATTGATGAATGCATTTTTTTATTACTCTCTCTAACAGTGTATTTCTTCTTTGAATGAAGAAACTCTATAATTAGTTTAAAATATAAATTGAGTATATTGCAACTTCAGCAATAGATTGAAGAACTTGAATTTTAAAAACACAACAGTCCTCAAAAAAGTTGCAAGGTAAGCTCTTTAGTTAGGTTGAATTGACTTTCAGCTTAAATTTTTAAAAGAAAACCTTTCACACTGTTATCATAGGGATGATAAAATGCATTGGGGAGTTTTCCATATCTATCTATTGCTTGAAATGATTTCTTCTATGAACCTTCTATCTGGGGAATATAATGTAATCCTTCTACTAATCACAATAAAAAAAGAAACTTTAACAATAATCGAAAAAAAAAGTGAATGAGGTAAATCCCGAGCACCCCCTGCAAATCTAAGAGTCATGGAGTATATATTTTGGAGGTGACAAAACTGGTTAAATTAGATTGAGGTGATAGTTATATAATTCTAGGAATATATTATAATTTATAGTTACAAACATACTAGAATTGTATTATACTATACATTATAATATTAAGAATTTATAAAATATAGCCAACACATGTTAAATCATTTCTTGGGAGATTTTTTTTTCATTATCAAATAAATCTGGTTTTATCTGTCAAAATTTTTTTATTGTTGGTAATGAGATTTGAATTTAGAACTTTATAATTGTTAGGCAGGTATTCTGCTACTTGAGCCATATCCCAGTTCTTTCTTTGCTTTACTTATTTTCAGGGAGATTTTCGTGATTTTTTTTCACCAGGCAAGTTTTGGAGTTCCAGATTCCTATCTATACCTCTAACATAGTTTGAAATTCTCAAACCATTGTTGGATTATAGCCTATCTACACAGAGGTAGAGATGGAGTGGATGGTGATTTGAGGTTAAAAATGTTAACAAGACCTTATTTTCATCCCCAATCCAAGTCTGGTGCTTATGCTTATGGTCCCTTTCCATGAGATGACATATGTAAGAAGGTTATAGTCTGAGGAGACACCATGTGAGGGAAAAAAGTAGGAAAAATAGATAGCAAAAACAGGAGACCCTATCTGAAAATTAACTACAGTAAAATAGACGATACTGGAGCCTTAGCTCAGGTAGTAGAACACTGAGTTAGTAAGCCCTGAATTGAGTTCAAGCCCCAGGACCACAAACACACACACACACACACACACCCATACACACACACACACACACACACACACACACACACACACACACACACACACACAAATTGCAAGAGAATATTATAGTAGGTAAAGTCAAGAAGACAAGTTAAGAGCTATAAAATTCTACTGGCCCTATTAACCACAGACTTGGCCATACTCTGAGGTCTAGAAAACAAAACTATAAGAGGAACTCCTATGGAGATGAAATAGTAGTTGAGATGATGCAATTTGTAATTAGAGTGCATGTGGGGTATGTGAAGAAGAGAAGTCAGGAACAAATGTATGTTTTCTGACCTAAGTAACTAGAATGGAGGTACCATCAACTACAATGACAAAGAACATAGGAGAAATAGTGTGTGTGTATCTTCATTTGTCTAGTGAAATGATTTATACAGCTTTCCATGCACATTCCTGCCCTAGAACCACTACAGAACTACCAAATCCATCTTTGAATGTTCTCTCCAACCCGACTTTCTACTCATTTGACCTTTGTCCTATTTATAAAGATCAAAGCACTACTAAAGATAAAGAAGCAACTAAACCACCTGAAATATGGGACTTTCATCCCTAGAACACCACCAAAATGTACCAAAATGTCTCTGATGAAAAACTTCAGAATAATGATAGGGCCATTCTTAATGCCAACCTCATAGATCTTTCCTCTTAAAATAAACTTCAGTTTGATTAATTCTCCAATAGAACCACAGATTTCACAGACATTCTGGATCCAATAAGATGAAAAATTGGTTGCACTGAATTTGACTACATTCTGTTCCAGCAATAAACTATTGCCGCTCTCAGAATATACTACTTAAATGGATTCACAGGGTCCACTGAAATGTCAAAATCACTAGACCTGACCCAATCATTCTACTCTATTCACAAGAGGCATGGAGAGAGAGATAGCTAATAGCCTGTTCAGACGGTAGGTGTAATATAGTGTTTACTTGATTTAAAAGTTTTTTGAATAGAATGAATAAATAAAGTTTTCTTAAAACCCCACATAGCCGGAAATCTTGAAATGTATTTCCACATATTGCTCTCTTTACCAGAATTATGCAAGACTGTCACTCCCCCACTCAAGGAAGATTGAAATTTTATTTTAGTTAATGTTACCTGGGAACATTGATTTTCCAAGAAGACAAATCCCTTTTAGTAATAGAGAGGATGATAGGTATTTTAGTAGGCAACTAGCTCTAGTACTGTGTGTCATACATACTATTTTTGTCCATTATATAAGCATTCTTTTTGTGTGTGTGTGTGTGTGTGTGTGTGTGTAAAAAGGCACTCAAATATCAGCAAAGAATTCCAATTAGTATTTGAGGAATCGTCCACTGGTAACATTTTTTAATACAATGCAATTCATTGCGATGAGAAATAATAAAGAGAAAGATGATGGTTCCTGTTTTTCTTTCTTTGTTTTCTTTACAATGAAAATGGACTGAAACATTTCTGATTTTTCTTTACAAAAACTATTATTCCAACCTGATTTTTTCCATTCTATTCACTGAGAATAACTCATGGTACATGAACTCATAGACACATGGGTTTACATTCGCCCTTAATTAACATAAAACAAGAACTAATCTAAGGGGACAGAATTACTACTGGCCTAGGGCTGGAGTGTGGCCTAGTAGTAGAGTGCTTGCCTAGCATGCATGAAACCCTGGGTTCAATTCCTTGGTACCACATACACAGAAAAAAGCCAGAAGTGGTGCTGTGACTCAAGTGGTAGAGTGCTAGGCTTGAAAAAGTACAAGGCTAGTGGCCTGAGTTCAAGTCCCAGGACTGGCAAAAAAAAAAAAAAAGAATTGGGAAAGCAGTATGGCAGTTCCTCAAAAGACTAAACATAGATCTACCCTATGACCCAGCAATTGCACTACTTGACATTTACCCAATCATCCAGAAAAAAGGATATACTAAAGCCACTAGCATAATGATGTTCATTGCAGCACTATTTACCATAGCAAAGATATGGAACCAACCCAGTTGATGAGTGGATCAACAATGGAATTCTATGCTGCTGTCAGAAAGAATGACATTGCCATATTTGTAAGGAAATGGAAAGACTTAGAGAAAAATCACATTAAGTGAAGTAAGCCAGACTCAAAGGAACATAGGATCAATGGTTTCCCTCATTTGTCATAATCAGTAGAAACCTTGGGCTCTCCTAGCAGAGCTTTACAATAGAACAAAACCTAGATACGTAAGGCCATATAGTATGACGCTAAATGAAAGGATCGCCAGGATATAGAAACAAAAGCCATATAAGGAGTGATTGTTGCCCTTAATGTAGTATTTTATCTCTCATCTCTTTTGCTGTCTCTTGGTTATTTTCATATTGTTACAGTATCTAACCTTGTTATCTGGTATATTGTATATATTTTTATTTGAAATAGGATAGGGAAGGGAAAAAAAAGAAGAGGGGAGGGGGTGGGGGAAGGGAAATGGGGACCAAGACATGAGGAAGGGTATCAACGTGTGCGAAGTAATGCACCCTCTATCTGGTGATTATAATGTAACCCTTCTATCAATTACAATAAAATACATGGAAAAAAGAATTGCTACTGTTCAATATAGCTTCCAACAATATTGTGCATTTTTGGGTATTTAATGCAAGTATATATAAGCAATAAACCATGCCACTTCCTACTTTCATCCTCAGCAAGCCTCGTATACTTGGGAAGCAAAATTAGTAATAAGAAAGCTTTCTAGAAGCTTGGAAATGAATAATATATACCATATGAGGACATCCTCTCAAACTGGATCATTTTCCAGTTTATGTCACTTTGAAAAACAAATTTGATTGCTATGAGTAATATCTATTGCTCTTTTTCAGTTTCTATAGTCCGACCCCCAACTCTCTTTTCTGTCTGTCTCTCTGTCTGTCTATCTGTCAATCAGTCTGTTATCTCTCTTTCTCTCTCCTACCATCCCTACCCTCTTTCTCTTTTAATATGAACAATATTTTGGTCAATGATACATTCTGGTTCTGGGCCTTATTTCTTTAAAAATTATTCTAATGTTGTACTTATTTCTATCTTTTTATGACACATTTAAAAGTCTTATGTTTGTTTGTTTTAAAATAGATGCTTCTCATTTGGGGGCATTCACTTATCTCCTTACCAATATGATAAAACCTTTCTAAGCTGTCAGATGCACACATTGAGGCCTATCTCATTTCTTAGAAAATTACACCTTATTATTGGGAGGAGGACTGGTGCTCTCTATTTGACTTTCATTATACTCACTAACATTCAGAGTATGACATTTCTATCTTGTCTTTTGATTCTAGGACTTCCCTGATTGGAGTCATGCTAACCTATATCTTCTACTGAAAACACACTATTCTTTGAAAATTATCGGATGTATAATCTTCAAAAAGATCCACTAATGAATTGAAGATTGACACGGTAATTGTTGTTCCAATGAAGAAAATATTCAAAGGGTGAGGGGTGTTAGTTTCTCTTGTTTCATTTCAATAGCAGCAATCAAACCTCTAATTAAAATTAGGTACTCAATTGCTTTCAAAATGATTCTGGTGACTTCATTAATCGTCAGTGATGAGTTACATCAGTTGTGTTTAATATCCTGACAAGGCAAAGCATATGTTTATCAAGAACTAAGACAAATTTCAGTAAGTCTTCAGATTTTCTAGACACTAGAATTCATGGCTTCTCTTGTCTGATGTAAGACATATTTTCAGCCACAGTTCGTGTCCTAAACAGAGGAACTCTTGTCTAACATCACAATCCCTCAGAGGGTAGAACCAAGTGGCAGTTCTGATATATTTTAGTTCACTTTAAAAAGCACTAAGTGGAGGTGAAGAAGCTGTTCATCAGATCTTCCAGGCACACAGCTACAGCTTCTTGGTTTTGTGGTTGGAGAAACTGCTCTCTGAGATTAGTAGGATTCTTTTAGACCTGAAGTGAAAGTTGCCTTCTTGTAAAGACTCATTCTCTGAGGAACAATTTTACTATAACATGTCCAGAGGTTACTGTCTTTCATAGACCTACGTCTGGATAGCCTCACCATTCACCTACTCTTTCTTCGGCTCTGTCCTCTTTCATTTAATCCATACTCAGTCATTGCTAAATAACTGATAATCAGGGAAATGTCTAGTCATTTTCCTTATTTCAAAATTTGGTTCTCATTGGAATCTTCTAATCATTTTCAAATGTTGAAAATACTTTCTCAATGTATTTTCTTCAGTTCCTGCATTCAGTCATTAACCAAATCTTATTTTTTGTTCCATTTAACATTTTGCTGGGCTCTATTTCGTTTCTGACATTTACTTCAGTTGTATCATTTCTATTTGGTATAATTTTGATCTAAAATATTCCCCACAGCCCAGCAATGGTAGGAAAACTTATTTTCTGACAATACCCATTTGGATATTTATAACTTTATTGATAACCTATATGAAATTACCTAAAAAGGAAGATGAACTGCTCTAGACAGCAGAAAAAAAGTACACTAAAAGCATAGGTATCTGATTTATCAGCATGTAACAAATGAATTTTTTTGAGCCTTATATTGTCCACAGACATTTATCATTACTCCCTCAAAGGCTTGAATCCCATCCTATAATGTTATTGGGAAGTGGTGGAATCTTTAATAGGTAGGCTCAAGTAGCTGATTGTGTGTGTGTGTGTGTGTGTGTGTGTGTGTGTGTGTGTGTGCTGTTAGAGGGAAAATTGGAACTTCTGCCTGTTGTTTCTCTCCTTTGCTTCCAAGCTGCCTTTATATGACCAAGCCATCCCACCATATCCATCTACCATCTACTCTGTCATCTCAGGCCAAAGCAGCAGGGGGAAATGACAATAGAGTAAAAACATCCTAAAACATTGAGGCAAAATACACATTTTTTCCAAGTTATAAAATTCTATTTTCTTTTTTATATAATTTTTATTGTAATTAGTAGAAGGGTTACATTATGTTCACCAAATAGAAGGTGCATTATTTCACAAATATTGGTACTCTTTCTCATGTTTTAGTCTATTTTCTTTTATTATTTTATTATTATCTTTAGATACGTGAAGAAATTGTCATTTAACAAAGCAACTTTTAAGTTAATTACCTAAACTGTTTTGTTTTGTCACAGCAGTAGAAATCTAACAATATACCATCCAAGATGAATTTTTGATAGCTGTTCCCCTAAGAACCCTTTTCTTCTTCCTAATATTAATCCAAATATATGTGTATCTCCCTTCTCTTAAGAAGGGATGATCCAATTTCTAATGCCAGAATTACTTTTTGACCCACTCAACAACAATTCTATATTCCTTATTCAAATAATTTTCTTCATGAATCCAGGCTTCCATATTACCTTGTGCAAAGATAAAATTTAAATACATGATCTGTTTTACTATTGAGATTCAAGTGAGACATTGCTATAAATTTCTTATGATAGTTTATAGTCTAGATCTATTGACCACCATAAGAAAAGCCAGGCAGGGGAACAAGGATGTTCATTTCAGCACTATTTAGCAAAGCAAAGATAGGAACCAACCCAGATGCCCCTCAGTAGATGACTGGATCAACAAGATGTATTTATACACAATGGAATTCTAAGCTGCCATCAGAAAGAATGGCATCACCTCATTTGTAAGGAAATGGAATGACTTGGAAAAAATCATATTAAGTGAAATAAGCCAAAGGAACAAACCTAGGACTCTCCTAGCAGAGGATTACAATAGCTCAAAACCGGGATACGTAAGGCCATATAAGATGAGGCTAAATGAAAGGATCTCCAGGATATGGAAACAAGAGCTTGATATCGTGTGATTGTTGTTCTTAATGTACTATGTTCTTTCTCTTCTCTTTTGTTGCCTTTGGCTAATCTCATATTGCTACTGTATCTGACTTTGTTAGCAGGTATATTGTATATACGTTTATTTGTTTATTTGAAATAGGAAAGCAAAGGGAGGGAAACAAGATGATTAGGAAGGGGTAGAGGGAGGGAAATGGGGACAAAAACATGAGAATGGGTATCAATGTGTGAGAATAAATGTAACCCCTCTATACATTACAATAAAAAAATAAAAATAAATAAAAGCCAAGCAGGGGAGAGAAAAGTAATACACTGAAAACTGTATTAAGCTATCTTCAAAGCTTTGCTACCTTCAGTACATGAACCAATAATTTTGTTAATTCATTGAATTTGACTTAGACGTTACATTATTTACCTATAGAAATTTTAATTTATATTACTATGATTATATCAGTGCTTTTATTGGTTATTTGTCTGTGTTATATGCCCGTATGGCTGATCACTTACTTTTCTATGATAGGATCTTTTGAAAAAACCCACAAATCTCTATTCATGTGTTCCATGATTAGCATCTACCATGGTAACCCATTAGCTTCAGAATATATTAAACCTGATCTGCATGACATACAGGGTTCCATATTACTGGATTTCTTTCAGACTCATATATCCTTTCTTCTCATAGTTAATTCTTTCCCATAACCCTGCTCAAATAATTTTTGATCCTAGAAAAGAAAATCATTCACTTTCACCTCTCTGTTTGCTCATAATGCTCCATCATCTTATAATTCTTTTTAGATTTATTCTACTTAGAAACAAGTACTTAACAAGAACGTAAACTCTACCAAAATATGTACAATGTGCTATAAAACTCTTTCCTCCCTGCTTGCCTGATGAAGCCCTGTCATAAAATCTGTTTCTGTATAAATCCTAATAGTTTCTTCTCTGTTTCAATGTACTTCTTGTTACTACTTAGCTATTAATACTATTTCAGTGCTTGTAATAATAAGTTTCTACTTAGTTCCTCTCTTAAAGCTAGTTATTTCTTACATGTATATATATATATATTCCAATATTCCTATTGTTGAGGTACATTTACTACTATATAGAAGTAAGTAAGCAGAAAGCCAAATTACTAAAATAGAAAGATACAGCTAAATATCATCCGCACTGAGGCATCAAGTACATTAAATATCTTGGAGGCGAATGAGTGAGGTGATCTGTTGTCTGATTTGAAATGGTACCTGAATCTTGAACTTTGGGCATGAGATATCACAGCAAATCAAGGGACATAGGATGAGTGGAGAGCAGGGTAAGTAGTAGAAGGATCTCAGTTTATGACATCATTACCAAGAGAAAAAGAGGCTCCATGATGCCAATACTTCTGATGTCAAAGGAGAGGATGCAGGAAGAGGAGAAGGAAGGAAGGAAGGAAGGAAGGAAGGAAGGAAGGAAGGAAGGAAGGAAGGAAGGAAGGAAGGAAGGAAGGAAGGAACTTACTATGCTTCCTATAGTGGACTTGGATTAAAAATTTAAAAAAACAAACGGTTTTTCCTTAATAAACTCCCAGTTCAGGCAGTTCAGGGCATGTCCTTATCCTGTATACTCTTGTGGTTCCCTGTGCACTTCAGACAGTGTTGACTAAAACTGTCAGTCTGCCTTCTTCTACCAACACAGTGAATATTCTATACTTACAAAGAATGCTCTTGTTCTTCATCTGTCACAGGACCAGGCAGTCAGTGTTCCAAGGATACTCTTGGACTATATGTTAAATGGAAATCATGTTCCTTGTCATTTGTTTTGGACAAAACCACAGCCTTTGATGTGGACAGTGCTGGATGCTCAGGAGTTGGGAAAGGAGTAGATGGAAAGTACCAGGAAAGGTGACATGGGTCAAAATTTCTGCTACAAAGCTGCCTGCACAAGGAGTGGACCAGCATTTGGTGCTAGGCAAAGAGGAAGGAGCATCAGTTACAGAATAGGGATGCAGATCGTCCTAAATTGAATGAGCAAGGATATAAAAGATTTTTGACAAGAAGTAAACTGTAGCAGACAGTTAACATTCCGTCTTAATGAGTCCTCATATAGTCACGGTTTCTTCCTGGCTTTCATTTCTACCTCTTGAACATGCTTTATTGTTTCACTATATTGGAGAGTTTTTCTTCCAGTGAGACCCTAGAGCAAAGTGTTTCCAGATACAGCAATCGTATTTCTAGTCTGCAGTTCTGAACTTGAAAGAAAGTGATTTAGGAAAAACAAACAAGCAAAAGAACACTCAACCCAAACAAAAACATCACCACCAAAATGAAAGTCTCTGGAGATTCTAAATGAGCTTTACTGAGTGGTTCTGATTTTGTGCAGCTATCAAATTCTACCTCCATACAAATACCAAATGTCTTAAAAAGAGGCTGCCTATTCTTCAAGGAAAGTTCTTGTCATCAAATGAGACTTCTGTTTGTCTTGAATGCTGAGAAAGCTGATTGCAGATGGAAAGTTACTAAAAGTCTCTGAACTGTAACAGTTGGTCCTTGCAGAGGCTGGGAAGGCTGTAGCAATCAGCAGAATAAGTGGATGATATGACTTGGCACCATTTTGTGTCGAGCTCTTTATACTGTTACATTATTTGCCCTCACAAGTTTTCAGGGTAAACATTCTTGATTTCCATTTACAGATGAAACAAAGAGGTGAAAGGATTCTGTGTTGCTTAGTTGGCATCTGCAGAAGCTGAAATTTGAGTCCAGCAGTAAATGACTTTCTAAATCTGGAATTTTGTTTCATCGTGCACAGGAAGTGCTAACCAAGGGCTCCAGGTCAGCATCCTAGAGCTTGAGTGAGTCTCTGATCACGACCCTTCTTTTTTTTCTGATCTTTTAACCCTAACATGGGGAAATCCTAGCCACAGTGCCATCCACTTCACTTTGTTACTATTCTGCTTCATAAAATCATATAGAGTCTGTACCTGAATAAAATCCTAAAGTCAAGGATTAGACATTGGAGAAAGCAAAGCACAGAATCTTTTTAGTCATTTCCTTTTCAAAGATGAAGATGTGGGTGTCTTAGTGCAGTAGCTAGTATAGCATAATGGTTTAACAGTTTCGCCTTCCTATCACATCTATCTGGATTCTGATACTGACTTAGATCACTTCTTTCAAGGACCTTTTACTGCACCTGCACAAATAATAAGAAGTAGTCTAATCCAGTATCAGAATTAATATAGTGAATGGATTTATTGTCATTAATCACATGACCTGAAGAGGAGATTATCTTGTATTATCTAGATAAATTCAATATGATCATAGCATCGTTGTAATTGGAGAGAAAAGCAGAAAATGTAAGAGACCAAGAAGGAAATGTGGCCCTGGATGAAGAGGCTAGAGTGATGATTGCTGGATTAAAAGATCATAAACCAGGTTGTATAAAGAACTTCTGGAAGGTGGAAAAGGGAAACACACTGATTTTTCCACAACCTGCAGAAAGAAATTTAACTCTACCAGCTTCTTGATTTTCTTTTGCCCAGTGGGATGTATTTTAAACTTGTGATCTCCAGAACAGGAAGAATAGCAGTTAGTGTTGTTTTAAAACATTGAGTTTACAACAGATTGTTACAGCAGCCATAGGAAAATCATTCACTAGCTAAATAACCTGGGACAAATGGGCATACATCAAAGCCTTATCTTTATGACATAGTAAATGAAATCAGTGTAAAGACTAGCCTTACTATTATGAGTAATATAATATCTCATAAATAATACTATTAGACTAACAATAGTGTTCATGAGGCAAAAGACTGCCTTTATCTTGGTTCTTTTAATCTCATGCTTTAAAGGAATGCCTCATTTTCCTGTTTCCATGGTATTATCAACCTTGAGAAGTTCTGGGTAGAGCAAACTGGCTGACTCATTGCAAGCATACTCAGCCCCCACTGCATGTTGCCATGTTAACTGACTGAGTTTTCTTCCGGAAATATCTGTTGCCTAGTTAGGGGAATGTTCTCTACTTTGGAAGCCTAGGCAACTGCATATGTGAAAGTTTCTAGTTTCCTGGGATTGCAAATTAAATGTCAGGGAAGATAGAAATGCTTTAAAAAGCTTCCAAGAAGCAGGGCAGTGCATTAGATAAGCAGAGAGATCCCTGTTTGGCTGAAGAAGCCTTTTCATAGAAGCCATTAATGGGTAAGTCTTAGCAGTTGGCTTCTACTTCCTCCACTGCTGTTCATATACCCTAATGAAATTGGGAGTTATGCTGAATGCAGGCCATGTAACTCTTCTCCTCTGTCTGAGATCAACAGACAGAAGAGCCTAGCACTGTACCACCATGAATGTTAGGCCTGACTTTTTGCTGTAATTCCCCCTCTATAGCATGACACAAATAGAAGAATAAGAGATAGAAGAGAGCTCAAATATGATAATAACTACTGGCTATCATCATCCAACACATTGGGTCACTTATTACACACAAGGAATTAATTCAAACATTTTGAATATGATGCCTCACTTATGTCTTCACAGTCATACCTCAAAGCAGTGGAATTTGCAAGGTGAAATTCATTTTCTAAGGTCTAGTTGTTAGTTAAGTGGGGAAGATTTTGAACCAACATTCCCAATAGACTCCTTCAGATTTGTTTCTTGGCATGGTGAGGACTCAGTACTGTGAAATGATGTTAATACACATATGTCTTACAGTGTAGTTAATAGGATTAATTAAGAGTATTTGAATAAAATGATCATATTTAAGTAGATTCTGCAAGGAAAAGGATGTGGCTTCATCTTTCTTAAGGCACTCCTAGCTTGCCCATACTTTGGCCACAATATCCAAATTCTTCTTCCTCTAATGTGTTTTCTGACTTTTCAATGCTGAGAATGATTTTAAAATGCAAAGCAGAGTGCAATGAGTAAAAGCAGATATGGGAAACATTCAGATCCTACAGTGTATCAGAAAGGCTTGTCAACATGATATGATTAATGCCTATCCTTCAAATCCTTTCTGGAGCGCATGTTCACAGATTTACAATTTATTCAAGTTCTGGCAAAAGACTTGCTAGTCCCTAATGATGAGTTATTACTGTTTGGCTGAACACATTTTCACATTTTTCTTTGTTCCTACAGATCAACCTTAACTCTCTTCTCATGCCAGATGAAGGTGCTTTCGCCTTCAAAACTTACTGCCTGGGCTGGTACAATGCTTGAACTTCACACTGGATGTTTCATCATGCAAAATGACTGAGCTACTAAGAACATCTTAACAAAAGGAAACATTCCATCTGTTGTTGGGTATTCTTAGTTTCCAAATTTCCACTCTTCATCCCTTCCTCCCTTCCTTTATTCAAACAAGCCTGCTTGGTTAATTGCACCTTCACCACCTCATAGTATCCTTCTGTTTGATATACAGATTGATTCCGCTTTCTTCCTAGAAAAGTTATTGTTCACAAGAGACTTAAAACCTCTCTGGGATTGTCTTGCTGTTGGTACATTTTTTTTAAATTGTATTTTATTGTTGGTGTGATGTATAGAGGGGTTACACTATGTTCATCAGGTAGTAGGTGAATTACTTCTTGAACATTGATACCCCCTCTCATGTTGTTGTCCCACTTTCCCTCTCTCAAACCCCTCCCAATCATCTTGTTTTTCCCCTTCTGTTCCCTATTTTTGTTTAATTTTAAATAAATGATTAATAAATGAATGCTGGAGAGCCTCTACTTCATATTAAAAGATACCTTCTTTTACAAAACTTTTTCTGAGCCTCTGAGAACAGTTGTGCTCTTTTGCCCCAGCTCCTCTGGAGTGGAGGGCTGCTTTGTTGGGATGACTATTCAATGCAGATTTTGTAGCTAAAATAGATTGCCCTCTGGGAGGTTAAGTGGGCCTTGCCACTTAACCTTGGGGGCACTACTTCACCTCCTCTTAATTTTACTTCCCTAAAATAGTCTGTATTATGACTAATACTCCATAAAGTTTTGAGAATTGGACTAAGTGCAATACATAGATGAATTAATATTTGATACATAATACTATGACGTTAAAGAAACACTAGACAATTTCCTCAAAAGTGAAGACAATGGCAAGGTATAGTGGTTCATGCATGTGATCCTAGATGCTTGGAGATACGATTAAAGTTAGAGGCTACTGTGGGCTAAAAGTCAGTGAAAGTTTATCACACCAGCAAGCCAGGAAGATGGCTTATGTCTATCCTTTCAGCTATACAAAAGAAATAGGAAGAATGATCAGATGTCAACTATACCACTCTATTCAAAAATAAAACTAAAGTAAAAAAATACTAGATGTATAGCTTAAGTGGTAGGACTTCAGGATATCAATGTATGGGAATGAATACACCATCTATCTGGCAAATATCACGTAACCCTTCTATTAATTACAATAAAAACTATATGGAAAAAAAGGCCATATAGTAGGACCCTAAATGAAAGGATCTCTAGGATATAGAAACATAAGCCATATAATGAATGATTGTTGTTCTTAAGGTACTGTTATCTCTCATCTCTTTTGTTGTCCCTTGGTTATCTCATATTGTTACAGTATCTCACTTTGTTACCTGATATATCGGATATATTTGTATTTGGTTATTTGAAATTGGATAGGGAACGGGGAAAACACGATGAGGGGTGGGGGTGGGGGGAGGGAAGTGGGGACCAAGACATGTGAAAGGGTATCAATGTATGGGAATTAATGCACCATCTATCTGGCAAATATCATGTAACCCTTCTATTAATTACAATAAAAAATATATGAAAAAAAGAAAGTATAATGACCCACATTCAAACACTGACATTCCCCAAATGTAGAAATGAAAAGAAGGAACAGTGCTAGCCTTTTCCTTCTTCTACATGTTTGGAGACTACAACTGATTCAATATTACCTATAAACCTCAACCCTAACCCCAAAGAATAACAGTGAATGTTGATTGCTGTATGTCTGTCTCATTCTCATTGTGTAGGAGTCTGGATTATGTCCTGAATACCAATTAATCAGGTAAAATACAGCCTTCTCCAGACCACTACTTTTAATGTTAGCTGAATCTGCTTAACTCTCCAGATCTTCTGTCATTTTTTTTGCCAGTCCTGGGGCTTGAACTCAGGACCTGAGCACTGTCCTTGGTCTTTCTCAAGGCTAGAGATTTACCAATTAAGTCACAGCACCACTTCTGGCTTTTTCTATGTATGTGGTACCAAGGAATCGAACCCAGGGCTTTAGCGTGCTAGGCAAGCACTCTACCACTAGGCCAACTCCTACCCCATCACCTACGTTCTTGTCTCTACTATAGTTGCTGTCTCATTTGAACTCTACCAAATCTTTATTCTGATAGATTTCGTCTCTTCTAGAACTTTTACTACATTCTTCCAAAGTGCTTTACTTGTTCTGGATTTTGGACATAGCTAGTTAGACCACTCTCTTCGAAGAACGAAATCTGATCTACAATCCAATCTCTTCTGGTTACATTGGGTACCCCCTACTTTCTCAACTATTGATATTTCTTTGGTTCTAGAATTTCTTGTCACAGTTCCCATTAACTGTGTGAGGAGATAATTTGCATTTGCAGTGGTAGAGAACTAATGAAAAGTAGGAAGATACTGATGCTTTCTTTATTCCTTCCTTTCCAAGTCAATTTATGAATTCTGATGATACATTTATTGGCAAAGTTTTTCTTTTTCCACTTTACTAGGCTCAAGCTCTGTGTACTTAGACGTTCAATGTTACTGGCAAAAAAAGAGAAGCTGTTTCATCAAGCTCCTCAAATTGTTTGGGGAATGTGCTCTTTCTGAGACCAAGATGTTGAACATTAGCAAGAAAATTGCTTGTGACATGTATTCCTCATTCATATCATCTTTAATGTCTACCTATTAACCAAGTTCCTATTACTGTTAAGTTTTTTGGCATGGTAATATTTGAAAGGTTTATTATGTCATGGAACAGGGTGTCAAGTACTAAAAGAAAAGCAAAAAGGCCCATCCTTCCTTTACTTTTTAATGATATCTTGGCTTGCAACAGGAGGAACTCGTTTCTTTTGTGTTCTTTTCAATAGATTGTGTCTTTCGACTGGGCCAGACAGGGACCAACCAGCTCTGATCTGAAAACTTGACATTCTCCCTTCATTTGTAAGCTCACTGAAAATACCAAAGTTTTTTTTTTATCTCTAGATACTGGATCCCCCCAAAACCTTAAAGGGTAGGTCCTTGAAATTTTTCCAGTGAATTAAATTATGACCTAGACTATGTGACTTATAGTGTTTGAATAGTTCAACCTGTGTCCCTCCTAATAAAGAAGGAAGAAAACTATGAATCATTTAAGAAATAACCACAGAATGAAGTAATATGTGCAAATATTGCATGAGTAAGGCTCCAGTCATTAACAAATTTATAAGACTACATTAGGAGTCTCTATTCCCATCAGCTACCTACATAGGTAGCTGACTGTCTAGCTTCTTTGATTCTGGGTTTTAGATATTAATACTATGCCATATCTTTTGACTTCATGATGCCAGGGAAATGCAAAGTACGATCAACTCTATTTCTTCAAGTTTTCAGTCAGTCCACAAGTCCTACCTGGTTTGCCTTTAAATGTTTCTGTAAGGGCTAGGAATGTGGCTTAGTGATAGTGCACTTGCCTAGCATTTATGAAGCCCTGGGTTTGATTCCTCAGTATCACATAAACAGAAAAAGCCAGAAATGGTGCTGTGGCTCAAGTGGTAGAGTGCTAGTTTTGAGTAAAGGTAGCTCAGGGACAGTGCCCAGGACCTGAGTTCAAGCCCCAGTGCTGGCAAAAAAAAGTTTGAATATATCTCTAGCTTTAATTCTCTACCAAAATTTCATGAAATATAGACTCTTCAGATTTCATCACTAGTATTGTATTTAGAGGTCAATTAAACAGCTGCTTGTGGGTTATGTGACCACTGTTTTGTTAATAAAATTTAATTGGATAATAGCATGTCCATTTGTCTGTGGCTTCTTTGACATTACAATGGCAAAATTACAAACCTAGATTATCAACTATTTGGTTTTCTACAAAATGTTTGCTTATCCTATTCTATCACCTGAATAATGGTAGATTATCTCCCAACCACATTCCACTAGTCACTCTACTACTAGTCAACTATTAATTCAAGAGTTAAGCTCCCTTTAAAACCTTAAGCCCTGGAAAATTTCTTCCAAATTCTTCAAGACCTTAGCTACTGATAACTATCCTCTGGCACAAGTTTAGTCCCTGGAGAACAGAATGGGCTAGCAACTAAAAGAGGAGTAATGTTGTGACCTGTGTGCTGAAGGGTGTAAAAATCTAGAAGAGCTATCTACATTTAAACATCAATTACCAAAGTAATTGTACAACTATGAAAAATTTACTAACTTCTAGTTTCATTTTTCTTAGTTCTACTGTGATCTTAGTGATAAAACAAAAGCCTGATGTCAAGCATGTGGCCTTATGTCTGACACATACTTAGTATAATTAAATATAGTTAGAGAGAATGTGAAACCCTTTTGGATTGTTGAGAAAGAACACTTGCATTATTTTTTCGTGTTGGGTTGAGACTGGTATGACAGATACTCATACTCAATGCTAGAGCAACACTAGGAAAAAGAACACTATTCTGACCACAGGGAATGCCATATACAGGAGGATAAAAATTACCTGACTCTGTGCTAAATAATTGCTGCCATGTCTATACATGCTACAATATTTTTTATTTGTGCTGAAAATATAGTTGTCTTGTGTTCTTGAGAGTATGTTCATTTGCACATTTTCATTTTTCATTTTTATATTCCTATGTTTAGGAGGAAGCTGACACTCTACACAACTGCTCAAAAAGGTGGTGTTTTTTTCTTTTTTTTCATATTAGGCAACATAGAGGAGTCCAACAGCATGATCTTTTGAATCAAAAAAACTGGGATTAATCTCAGCTCTGCCATTAAAGGGCTAAATGACCTTAGACATTAAATTACTCTCTAAGCCTTGGGTGACCTAGCTTTCAAGTATGAAAAAGAAAAACCTGCCACATAGGTTTACAGGGTTTAAGTAGCTACTCTTGGTAAATGTTTATAGTGCTGGCACATAGTATTTGGTTTTGATTATGAACTAATTGCTAATTTGAATCTAGGATATTAGAAAAAGTCTTTTAGAGGTAAAGGAACTAAACTGCTGAGACATACCAACAGACTTCACAAACATTTATTTCAGGCAAATCCATATATATATCTAGAATTCATACTTCTTCTTTCTTTTAATTATTTTTTAATGTCCAAGTGATGTATAGAGGGGCTACAGTTACATTTGTTAGGTAGTAGGTACATTGCTTCTTTGGTTTGTTTTGTTTTCCTTTTTTTTTTTTTTGTCATCAGTCTTGGCCTGGGCACTGTCCCTGAGATCTTCAGCTCAAGACTACCACCCTACCCTTGAGCCACAGCGCCACTTCCCATTTTCTAGTAGTTAACTGGAGATAAGAGTCTCATGGAATTTAGTGCTGGGGCTGGCTTTGGACCTTTATACTCAGATCTCAGCCTCCTGAGTAGCTAGGATTATAGGCATGTCTCCCACTTTCTCTCCCCCAATGCCTTCCCAATCATCTTGTGTTTCCCTTCCCTTCCAAATTTCAAATAAACAAACAAATGTATATACAATATACCAGGTATTAAAGTTAGATACAGTGACAACATGAGATAAACCATAGGGGAAATAAAGAGAAAAGGAATAACTTCACATACATTAAGAACAACAAGCACAAAGGTATACTTCTTTCCATGTCTTGGAGTTCAATTCCCTTAGCCTCATCCTATGGGGAGATAGATATAGATATAGATATAGATATAGATATAGATATAGATATAGATATAGACATAGACATAGACATAGATATAGATACCTTTGAACTATTGTGATCCTCTGCTAAGAAAATCCTAGTAATGTACTAATTATTGCAAATGAGAGAAACCAGAGACCTATGATTATTTGGGTCTGGCTTACTTCACTTAATGAGATTTTTTTTTCCAAGTCTTTCCATTTCCTTACAAATAGGGCAATGCCATTCTTTCTGATAGAAGCATAGAATTCCATTGTGTAGAAGTACCACACCTTCTTAATCCAACCATCTACAATGCTATGGTAAATATCTTTGCTATGGTAAATAATGCTGCAAAGAACATCATTGTGCTAGTAGCTATAGTATGTCCTTGTTTCTGGACATTTTGGTAAATGCCCTGTTGATGTGTTAAATTATAGTAATTGACTTGCATATATTGTACCAGCTTTGAATCCCTTGGATGAATTCAGTTTGATCTTAGGTTATAATTTTTTTGGATGAGCTGTTGAAGTCAATTGGCAAGTATCTTGTTGAGAAGTTTTGTATTGACATTCATTAACGAAATGCGTCTATAGTTCTTTTTCTTTGATGCGTCCCTGTCTGGTTTTGGTGTGAGGGTTATACTGACTTCATAGAATGAGTGGTGGAGAACTTTCGCTTTCAATTTCATTGAAGAGTTTGAGGAGTATTGAGGAGTATTAGTGTGAGTTCTGCTTTAAAGGCCCTATAGTATTCAGCTGTGAATGCATCAGTTCCTGGGCTTTTCTTGGATGAGAGGTTTTTTATTGCCATTTGTTACATTACTTGAAATGGGCCTGTTCAATTAGTAGAACTAGTTTGGGTATATCAATATTTGCTAGAAATCTGTTCCCTTTCTTCCAGATTCTCAAGTTTGTTGGCAAAAAAATTTGAAAAGTATTCCCTCATCATGTTCTCTTGCTTGGTAATTTCTGTGGTGATATATCGATTCTCATCCCTGATTTTATTTATTTGGGTGTGCTCTTTTCTTTCTTTCTTTCTTTTTTGTTGGTAAGATTTGCTAAGGGTCTGTCAATTTCGTTAATTTTTTTGGGGGGATGGTTTCTTTTTTATATTTTTTATTGTAATTAATAAAAGGGTTACATGATATTTGCCAGACAGGAGGTGCATTAATTCCCATACATTGATACCCTTTCACATGTCTTGGTACCCATTACTCTCCCCCCCAACCCCCCCCCCCGTCTTGGTTTTTCCCCCTTCCCTATCAAATTTCAAATAACCAAATACAAATAATTTGTTAATTTTTCAGAAGAACCAACTTCTTGTTTTTTTTATTCTTTCTGTGCTTTTGTTATTCTAATTCATTTAATTCTGATTTAATTTTAATAATTTGTTTCCTTCCACTGGATTTGGGTTTGTTTTGTTGCTTTTTTCCAGGTGCTTAAGATACATCATTAAATTTTTGGTTTAAGATTTTTCCAATTTATTAATGTAGGCACTCAGAGCTATAAATTTTCCTCTGAGTACTGCCTTTGCTGTGCCACAAAGAAGCTGGTGTTTTGTATGCTGCATTTTGTTAACTGCCTTAAACTGCTGAATATCTGTTCTGATCTCTTCAGTGTCCCACTGGTGATTCAAAAATGGAGCCTTTGATTCAACAATGTGTTGTTCTATCTCCATGAGTTAGTTACAAGATTTTCGATGGTGGTGTTTGGTGTTGAGTTCCAATTTTATAGCACTGTGGTATGAAAGAATGCAGGGAATAGTTTCAGTATTTCTGAATTTGCAGTTTCTTTGTACCCTAAAATGTGGTCTATTTTAGAAAATATTCAATGTGTTGCTGAAAAGAACATATATTCTGCTGTTGTTGGGTGGAATAATCTGCAGGTGTCTGTTAGGTATAGTTAGTCTATGCAATTGTTTAGTTCTTTGATTTCCCTGTTTAGTTTTTGTCTTTGATCTATCGAAAGGATCCATCTAGAGATGGACACAGGGGAGACTCAAGTTTCCTCAAACATTCTGTGGGATTTTTTCTCATAATTTTTAAAATTTTACCATCTTTTTCATTGTTTTCATCTTTATTTTTCCTTTTTGCCCATTTTTCCATCTTTCCATCCCTCCCCTCCCCCTTTTTTTACTGTCATTGTGGTTCTGTTCACTCCTAGAAACATGGCGACAACCTTCTTCTTCCCTGTGTATATACTTAATTCAGATTATATTTTGATTCCACAATTCCCTATTTTGAATTTTATTGTTATAAATTTTACTATTACTTCTTTAAATTCACATAATTTTTAAGGTTTTAAATTATTGATGTTATATATATATATATATTCACTTTCTTTTTTCTTTTTTTATTCATTCTTTCACCCTTTCTGTGACTTTAGGTATAACTTATCTTCACTCTATTCCTTTCCTTCCCTACATTGCTCTTCTCTTGTTTTTCTCCTCCTGCCTTTCATTATACCTCTCTATTTCTGATTCTTTGAGCCTTCTTTGATTTCCATAGTTAGTGGATCTACAGTTGATTATTGTTGATCCAAATTATATCTGTATTCATTGAATTATATATAGGTTCAGATAGATTTGAGGCAAAGAATCATGGCAGGATGTAAGAGCAAAATTGTTCTCTTCATAGCAGCAGAGGCAGAGAAAGGAAAAGGAAAGAGAGGGGTGGGGAGAAGTCTAGAGACAATAGAACCTTTATTCCCTCCAAAGGCCTAGCTCCTCTGATCAGGGTCTGCCTCCTACAGTTTCCAAAACTTCCCAATAGCTCCATCAGCTAAGTGAGGACAAAGCTTTCAACAACAACAAAAAAAACTTTAGGGGTGACATTTAACTTTTGATCATGTAATTCTTATATGGGTATTGGGGGAAAAATACGAGGAAATCTGTGTTGAAAAAGTCACAACTATCCTCTACCCTCTTGGAGCACAAAGTGTAAAGGAATCTGATTGTCAGTCATATCATATATTTTGCCATGGATTATTTATTTTGAGCAGAATTATAAATAGCTTGTTTAGAAACATTTCACAAAAGTACAAGAATTCTTTGTCTGTGACTTCATTTTATTGCACGGAATCAACAATCGGGATCATTTGTTTTACCAAAAACAAACCAGTATCTCCATGACCCTATTAAAGGCACTTTTAATTCTCATAGTTTGATTTCTGTTTCTTTTTACCATTTCTATCTCATTCTCTGAATCTGATACTCAGATAATCAAGCAATTAATCAGTATGTATTATTGGCTATTATATATCTGGGAAAGAAGACAAAAAAGCAAATAGTTTATTGTAATTTTTCTAAATATGATGGTGGCTATCCATGTATTTCATATTATTTCTAGTCTTCATGAAAATATTTTAAAATTTAAGAATTGTTAAATTCATTTTTCAAGTGCAAAACTCAGACTCACAAAGGTTATCTGGCCATTCATTTGATCAGTGGCTACACTGGGATGCTAGCACAGACCCATCTCAGCTAAAGCTTATGCCCTTTCTATGGTGTAGTATCTACTTTGGAAAGTAAAATGATGGTTATCTTCAAATATTCACAACCTACTTCTTAGAGTCTGTGGTTATGTTATCTTTCTATAGAGGGGAATGAAGCTTCTCGACAGAATTATCTGGGTTCCCCGATATTTATACCATGAGGCTTAGAAGTGAATGAGGAAAGAAATATAGGTCATGTTGACACAATGTGGGAAGGAATCATCTCCTTCTGCTACCTTTGAAGATGGAGAAAAGACCATAAACAAATGTGTGTAGATAATCTCTGGGAAATTATAAAGGCAAGCAAGTATGCTGAGGCTTAGAAACTCCAGAAGGAAACATAGTACTATCGACAGCATGATTTTTAAAGTAATGTGAAATTTATGTGTTTTCCTAGTGAATACAAATTAGTACACACTGTGATAACCATATAAAAAAAATCTGGCCTTAAGCTGGGCACTGGTGGCTCATGCCTGTAATGCAGGCTACTCAGGAGGGTGAGATCTGAGGACTGTGGTTCAAAGCTAGTCTGGGACAGGAAAAGTCCAGGTGCTAATTAACCACCAAAAAGCCAGAAGAATAGCTATGGCTCAAGTGTTTGAGAAAACTAGCCTTAAGCAAAAAAGCTTGTGGACTGTGTTCAGATCTTGAATTCAATCCACAGGATTGGCACAGAAAAGGAAAAAAATAATCTGGTCAATTTGTATGTCTTAGATTCATAAAGTGGTATAAAGAAAAAATGACATGCACCTCTTTAGACCCAAAGTAATTTAAAAATATGCGAGGAACAATTTAATATTTTATCATCCTGTTAGAAATGACTTCAGAGGATCAAAGCTCAGCAGAAAATAGTTTGAATTTTGGTATGTGAATAAAACTTTATATAGAAGTAAGAAATTGTAAGAATTAAAATCAAGACTTATCAAAATACAATGAGATTGCATATTTTAGATGGGAATTATTTATGACTAAAAGGAGGGAAGAAAGAGGAGGGCAAACTAAAAAAGGGAAAAGCCTTGATTTAAAAAGAAAGGGCAGATTCAAACACTGTTTAATTATTGAGAAGGAAGCAACATGAAAACAAAAATAAGCAAGCAAGAAATATCTTTTATCACTCCTCAGTTCTGGATCTTTTATCGAATTAATCCAATGGGGAAATTTTCCTTACCTTCATGCCTTATCTAAACCATCATTTCAGCTTTTGGAGAAATAAATAAGACAAATAAGCTTTTGGAGGTTTTTCATTCATTCATGAAAATAGGCAGATTTGAATTATTTATAAGGCCAATTATTTTTACAAATATCATGAATGACAGTTAATGGAGAAGAAGGGCTTTGCTGGTAATTTAATTTAAAAAATAGTGAAGAAATCTATGCGAGAGTTAGATTTAATGATAAACCTAATACAAACTTGGGGGAAAAAAAAGGTCAGTCCAGTTGTGACTGGTCAAAGTGAGCAAACAGGAGACAAATACCACAAAGAAACCTGTGGGAGACCCCAGGTATTTTCAGATTCTGATGGAAATTTGATATGTGAGAATCATTCACCCTGGGGAAACCTCATGCAGAGAAGTTTGCCCTTTACTTTGGAAATGATGGGTAACTTCCAAACAGAGAAAGTATGAATAAGGTAGTAAAATTGTGTTGATGTCTTAACAATGGGTCACAACAAATGGAATGAAAGGAAAAGACATTGCCTCCTGGTGGGCAGATGTGGCCATATCACAGGCCAGAGTCACTATGAAAGAAGAAAGGAAGAAAAAAGGAAAGAGGGAAGGAGGAAAGGGAAATAAAAGGGAAAAAGAAAGCTTTAAAAAAGCTTATTTAAATTTACACTCAAAATATCTTGACTTATGTATAGGATCATTAATGGTTTAAAGAATTCCACAAGAGAGATGTGAGGCAGTTAAACAAGAAAATATAAGGAATTGCCTATAATCTATTCTTTTGGATTTGCAAATCAGTATGAAAATATTATTTCTATGTATGTTTCAGAAGAGTTGGCTTACAAGACCAAGAGTTAGAAGGCCTCACTAATTTTATTGAAACATGTAAAAGTCTAGGCAATAAAGGAACTAATAGTTCTTTTATATCAACAGTGAAAAGGAAATCTTCCATCATTCTCCCTATTCCAGTTCTCAATGACAATTAATGTTGCTTTGTCTTAGAATGGTCTCCTAGAAACAGTGGTTTGTCCACAGCTCACACCTATATTTCTTATACACAGTTTACCAGAGGCAACATTCTATATTTGCTTCTTCTCATTCAAAGAAATATTTCAGAGATCATTTGATATCAGCACTTATATAGGAGAGGCAAATTACTTCATTGAGTAAATGAGATTAACACATCTTCTACTGATAGCCATTTATTTTTTTCATATATATTTTATTGTAATTAATAGAAGGGTTACATTATATTCACCAGATAAAAGGTGCATTAATTCACATACATTGATACCCTTTCTCATGTCTTGGTCCCCATTTCCTTCCTCCCCACCCCCACCTCTCATCTTGTTTTCCCCCCTTCCCTATCCAATTTCAAATAACCAAATACTGCCAAGATCTCACTGTTACAAAAATATTCCCCAGTGAGCATACTTGATCACATAGTTTCTACATATGTGAGTTTGTCTGTGGGGTATCTTCTTAGATTAAGACTAGCAAGACTAACATGAGCATGTATTTGGATTTTTAATAGATGCTTCTAAATTATTCTCCCAAAAATATATCAAGTTATACTCTCATCATTAGAATCTAAGTTTTCCATGATGATTGTTTCAGGGCATTAGTCATCTTTGTCACTCATTGTGGCTTATCTGAGAATAATAAATTTAAAAATATAGTTGTTTAAACATACACCCCACGTTTATTGTTGCTGAATATATTTTCAAGAAAAATATAGTTACTAAAATTAAGGTTTTCCAAGTTAATTAGAAAAACTAAGGGGGAAAAGAAGTCATTTTTCCCATCAGAGTGCTGATCTCAATATCCAGCTCCTGTATTTGCAAAAAGACCTCAGGACTCCACTGCCAATTTACATTCATGGTGTTAGGGATGGGACAAAGAGTTCAGCCTCTTCATACATGCAGGCATCTATTGGAAATTTGGGATGATGGCCCCATACTGTCTATGCCTCAAGTCTTCAAATAATTGTACCATGTTGACAGAAACCCAAATGCATATATAACCCTATTTGCGAAAGAGCTGGAGTTAAGTTTTTCTCCCCGTCAGTCATGGGGCTTGAACTCTGGGCCTGGGTACTATCCCTGAGCTCAAGGTTACCATCCTAACCCTTGAGCCACAATGCTACTTCCAGTTTTCTGGTGATTAATTGGAGATAAGAGTCTCATGAACTTTAATGCCTGGCCTGGCTTTAAACCGTTATCCTCAGATCTCAGCCTCCTGAATAGCAAGGATTACAGGGGTGAGACACCTTATCCAGCTGAGGAGTTAAGTTTTTTTCACTACATATAATTGCTGCAATATATAAAATACCAGGAGAATGAATGCTGAGAGCCAATAGAAAAGGTCCAGTATTCTAACCAAGGCTCCTTTTTTCCTGAGAGAAATTTTAAAAATAAGCCAAGAATGAAAACAGACAGATGAGCTGTGGCAAATACCAAATGATTTCTAGTGATAATTGATGATTGTGATCTGAAGTATAAAATTTAAAAATGCCTCCTACTCTGTAGGTGTGTGTGTGTGTGTGTGTGTGTGTGTGTGTGTGTGTACTTTTTAAATGAATGCTCTGGAAGACAATGCATTGTTTCTCTTTGGAGAAATAGCAAAATATGTAGGGGACTCAAACTATTTATTTGCATTTCTTGAAATGTTAAACATGAATATGTAAGATTGCTTTATAGGTATGTTGTTAAATGTGGAAGGTCTTTCAGTTTTAAACTGAACTTTGATTGCTACCTCACTACATTTAACTGTTATGCTTAAAGTAACACATCTAATCGCTATATCTGGTTAATAGAATAGTGCAAGTACCTGCTACTGAATATGTCACTGTGCAGAATACCTGGTCAGTTAGCATTAGGAAATGCATGGCTTAATTCTATTTTTTTATAATTGGTTGTGAAACTTGAACTCTGGGCCTAGGCATTGCCTTGAGCTCAAGACTACGGCCCTACCTCTTGCGCCAGAGCACCACTTTCTGTTTTCTGATGATTAACCGGAGATAAGAGTCTCACGGACTTTTTAGTGCTGGGGCTGGCTTTGAACCATGATCCTCAGATCTTAGCCTCCTGAGTAGCTATGATTACAGGTGTGAGCTAATGCACCTGACTAAGATGGCTTAATTCTTACTATTTCCTTGGAAAACTTATCATCTCTTTAAAAAAAAAGACCCACAACTTTATAATCTCTTGATACCTCAGTTTCCCTATGTATAAATTACAATTGGGGAATTTAAGATATCTCTAAGTACCTTCTGCTTGGAAACTCTGATTTTTTTTATTTTATAAATGAGCCACCCCAATTGTGCACAAGCATAACCATAGTGACCATTCTTCCATTTAACTTGAAATCTGGAAATTGATTAAAACTTTGAACTATTTTTCTCTTGTTGCTTTAAAGCAAATAAGCCTTTAGGGGGCTTTGCCCTCCATGTCTTACTACACAGATTCCTTTTCATTCCTGAGGGGGGACAAAAACAGTCATTACAATGCACTGTATTTCAAGAAGAAGCTTTGCAGTCATGGAAACATCCCTTTAAATCACCCTGTATGACCTTTCACAGTGAGCAGAATGTCCTGCAACTGGGTATTTCCCACACAGTCCATTTAAAACCTATCACTGGTAGTTTGTAAATACCATGGGAGCAGTTGAGGTCCAAGTCTTCATTCAAAACAATGTAACCATTTTGACCTCCAGGGCCCTCTATCCTCATCCATCCATACAACTGCCTCTGCAGTTTCCTATGCCATTGCCAGATGAGAATTTCTTCTGTTAATGTCAGACTTCTTATTTGAAAAATGTACTTCAGAAACAATCAAATTTCATAATTTTGATTCTTTCCTATTTGCTTGAGAAGGATGCTAGATTTTCATGGGCTGTTGTTTGAAATACAAAAAAAAAAAAAAAAAAAAACAAAAAAAAAAAAAACAGACTTTACAAGTCTTTCTGGCAGTCACAGCTAAGGTCCTGTTAGGAAGACTAATATAGTGCTATCTTGTTTTATAAAAGAGAGTAGAAAATTTTGAATTTGTACTGCATATTTCCCCTTCTAGTCGAAGAGTTATTCATATTTTTCCCCTTAGGCAAAAATATTTTACTTATATCAACACTAACACAAATTCTTTTATTTGGCTAATAGAACTATTTATCGAATTCTATGTTTCTAGAAAGATCTTAGCCTCTCCAGAATTAACATACTGAATCAGAAGCTATCTCATAAATCTACCAAATAAAATATGGACTCTTAACAGATATAAGCCCAAATGCTTACCAATATTACTTCCTTACAAAGAGTTTATCTGGATGTTTTATTTTCCTACTTGATATATAGTTATTGACATAAAGATGATAACTGCCAGACTATTTTGTTATAACAGCTCAAGATGACTTAGAAAATACCTTTAAAAATGTAAGAACATGAAGTAGCAGCTCCTAGAAATACTCCCTGTGGAACTCATTTATTGAGCCTCTGCTCTCCATGGCCCACTGTTGGAAAATGTGGGATGCAAATATAAGACCTGTAGCCTCAGAAAACTCTCATTCTCTTGGCAAGTGGTGTGCTACTTCAAGCAAGTGAGTTGTGTACTGCACTGTTGGAAGGTATACCAATTGTTGGATAAGAAGGAATTTAGTTGGACTTAACAAGTAACTTTTGTGCTGAATTTTTTTTAATGTAGTAAATTGTAATGAAGGAAATACATGATGAAGGCTGAAGTAAGAATTCTACTGGGAACAGTATATGAAAAATTATGGAGAAAGGTGTCCAAAGAGAATGATTGATGGATATGTATATTGTTATGTACACAACTTAAAAAATAAAAGAGTTGAAAAGTTATCAGCGATGTTATAGTATTAAATATCAACTGTGTAGAGATAAACTATCTGTCCCGGCATTGAGAAGGCCAAGTTTGGAGCCAATCTAGGTTATGCAGCAATTTTTTCTCTCCCTTCCTCTCCATCTCTCTCTCTCTATGCCTCCCTCCCTCCCTCTATGCCTCCCTCCCTCCATCTCTCCCTCCCTCCCTTCCTAGTTTCCTCCCTCCCCCTCTCTCTCTCTCCTCCCCTTCTCTTTCCCTCTCTCTGTAATCCTTCATTCTCTCTGTAATCTTCTTTCTCTCCCTTTCTCTCTCCCTCTCTCTCCATAAACAACAGAACAGTGAAATTTTCCCATTACCTCAATAGTTATACTGAATTCTTTTCTACTTGCGAGTTTTTTCTCTTTGAATTATTATACATCTCAAACTGCTGATACAGTCATTATGTTCTATTTAGACCTGTTTGTGTCCTTGATTTTTCAAGCATATCTCAGAAACCCTAGTTTATTAAGGCAGATGCAAAGTAGACATAACTAGTGATGGGAAGTATTGGAAAACAGTGGCTCAGTAGCCTCTAGAAATGCCATTCCATGGAAAGGATGGAGATATTTTGGAGCTGCCTAAAACATGTACAAGGGCTAAATAGGAAAATAAAGGGAAGTCTCTTTATCCTAACAGAAGGGTGATATTTTGCTGCTGGAGCTTCAGAGACAGAATGGAAGAAGTACATGCAGATTGAAAGTCATTGGGTTGAAGGACTAAAGCAGGATTCCATGCCTTCATGTAATCCAGAATAGGGATTAAAGGGGGGAGAATTAGGGATGGAGTAATCAATCAGATGTAAGAAAATTCTCAGGATAAGGAAGAAGCAGAATTTGAGGTAGAGCTCCAAGTATGTGGTAGAATCAGAGGTAAAGTGAGGGGTAGCGATGATCATCAGGGGTGGTTTTGCACTCCTTTCTTAGCTTTTATGTGGCCATGAGAACTTGATCACAGACAAAGCATGTGAATCTTCTTTTGGGAATGAATAAATACCAGTGCTGAACCAAGAACAAGGCATTGGAGTCAGAGAAGAATTTTCTGCTCAGAACAAAAATTCAGTATGGGGTCTTCTTTGGATAGAGGTACATTAATAACCCCAAGCAAAGAATTCTCCTTCAAGAATCTGGCAGATGAACGAATTGAACACTTGGAAGGGATCTCTGGGAAACAAAGGAAGGTATATTTCAAATTTCCATCCAGGAAACAGGAAGCATTTGCAGGTTTTATGGTCAAAATCACCGGGAATTTGCAATGCATCTGCTCAGACTACGCACTGAGTACAAATTTGTTCGATAGACAGGTAGCTTTCCTGTTAATTATACTTCCTAACATAAAATTAATATTGTAGGTTTATCTGATGTTTCATGTATTCCCAAGGCTTCTAGTGAATAAGTTGTTTTTTTTTCATTAAAATAATCACATATATTTGATAGATTAACACCTTTATTGGCAGCAATGCTATATAACTTTTGGAAGCACTGTGAGCAAGTATATCATGTTGATAGGGTTGGGAGTAGACAGCCATTTTGTATAAGTAGAAAATCTTCAAAGAAAGTTGCAGAAAATTTATGACTTAATTCAAAGAGGTTTCTCAGAGTAACAGGGTAATCGGTTAGTAATGGAAATCCCAAAGAGGAGTTAGAACAGTAGATTACAAGAATACTCAGAGTGAATCAAGAGTAAATCAGATTTCTGGAAAGAGCTGTACAGGACTCCACAAGAAAAGACAGAATCTGAAGATCAGGAAGGAAAGAAGTTGACTTGGGGCGATCATAACCATTGATGCCCAAAATCACATCATCACAGTGAAAAGTAGAATAAAAGGAGGGACAAGTGGTTACACAGTCTTAAAAACAATATGATGATATTATTCTAGCTTCACTTAAATGTCTTTCAGGCCAAATGAGATGCAGGATAGGACTTATTCTCTAAACCATTCTCTAGCTCAGTCTTCTCAAAGTACCCATTCAACTGCATCATCACCATGGAGAACCAGCCTCAGACAGATTCTCCATGGATACTCTTCTAGATATCTCCATGAATAACATGGAGAAGAGGCAAAAACATCATGATATGAAAGGCTGCAGCTAACCAGACACAAATGCATGGAGGAGGATGGGGGTGGGAATGGGGGAGAGTGCTCCTTTTGAGCCTTTGCTGACTATTAATATCAGATGAGAACAGATTAACCAAAATCTTCCATTTAAAATTTCACAGAGAACATAATGTGCAGCAATTCACATTCTGTCTATTTTTGAAATGTTATCCCATCACATATTTATAAGGAAGAAAATATTCTAAATGTAGTAAACAGTGAAAGTGTGGCAGCTCTTGAAGACATTCACCAAACTCATACAGCAAAAGCTTCTAAACATCACTGAAAATGCCTGGCCAAAAAGTAGTTTATCACCTGAAAGAGGATTTTGAGCTCAACATCTCCACCGACACTTTGCCTTGATTATGGCTCTTGCCAATAGATTTTGATCAATGTTCTGCTTGCTTGGTGGCACCTCCTAAATTTTCATTTGCAGCTGTCACTTTTCAGGCACTTGCAAACTCTCAGATCATTAAATTTGCATGCCACGTGACTCAGATTTGACAGACAATCTCTTACTAAATATATCTGTCCTGATCAGGGCTGATGTTCTCAGAGGATATTTTCAGCTCCTTGTTCTCTCTCTCTCTCTCTCTCTCTCTCTCTCTCTCTCTCTCTCTCTCTCTCTCTCTCTCTCTCTCTCTCTCTCTCTCTCTCTCTCTCTCTCTCTTTGTGATGATACTGTACCCGGTGAGTTAAAAACAGCAGAAAAATAGTCTTATTAGAGGCAGCAGGTTATTGCAGTACACAGACTGCCCGTGGGATTTGGGTCAGAAGCAGGAATTCATGTGGTTCTCTAAAGATCTAATCTCTGTTGATCCTTATAGCCCATAGAGACCTGTCATTACAAACTCCTAACTCCCATGCTCCTCAAGACAACCATAACGTTTCTTTCCAAATGGCCTTTAATTAACAGTGCTGTCCCTGTTCCTTGGTTGGATAGGTTTGATCTGACTTTGCTTGTGACTATTATTATCTCTCCCAATTCATGCTCCATTGCTGTGTCATTGATGAGGGCTTTGCATGATTTCTCAAATTGACAAGTGGTTATGATATGGACAGGGAAGACTGGAAACAGTTTGAGAAATTGGTTGCAAGTCATTATAACAAGTCAATTATAAGCTCCTCAACTCTTCCACTGAATAGGTCTTTTTTTTTTAAATAAGAGTTAAAAAAGTGATGTTAACAACACACCTTTAAAGCTGCCTTCTTTTGTGGATTCAGCTTAATTGGTCTTCCACTCTGGGCTTTGGGATTTTAACTGCCATTGTCATTATCCTTTACTTTTTCCTGAATTCTTTGTGAACATTTCTGCCATTTCTGGTGTAAAATATTTCATTCTCAAACTAAATACACCCACCATATTGACTTCCCAGATAAATAGTAAGATTTGTTCCTGTTCATTCTGCCATATTTTCAAAGATGCTTCCTGTATTGAAAATCTAGAAGGCTAAAAGTGATTTAAACATTTCACCCTCTTTAGATTCATATTATACTTACTGACAATTTTATTGGATGCAATAAATGCAACTTTTCATTTTGTCTTTTTGCCTATGACTTTTCAAAACTACAGAACTGAATTGTAGTGCCAAGTAACAACTCAGATTTCTATGCCAACTGAATCTGAGAAGCAAAATAAATACCTACAATCAGTGTACCAGTCTACTATGGTGGCTCGTATATGACTTGTGTGTGTCTCCCAAGGGAGCTTGTCACCAGTGTGGCAAAGTTGTAAAACCTTTAAGAAGAGTACTTAATGGGTATTTTAAGAGTACTTTTTTTGCCAGTCTTTGGCCTTAAACTCAGGGCCTGGACACTGTCCTTCAGCACTTTTCCTCAAGGCTAGTGCTCTCCCACTTTAGCCACAGAATGACTAGCTTTTTCTATGTATGTGGTACTCAGGAATGGAACCCATGGCTTCATGGATGCTAGGCAAGCACTCTATCACTAGGTGACACTCCAGACCCAAGAGTACATCTCAGGGAAACTAGTATGTAGTTGTTTGAGGACAGTGAATTATAAGTGATCAAGACTGGCTCCTCTCTTCTCTCTGGCTTGCTGACTCACTGTATGATCTCTTCCTCTTGTGGATGTGGTTGTATCACATAAGATAGTAAAAAGCTTTTTTGTTTTTTGGCTTAAAAGAATAGGCTATTTTCCTTGGACTCTCCTAGCAGAGGATTACAATAGCTCAAAACCTAGACACACAAGACCATATAGGATTGAGGCTAAATGAAAGGACCTTCAGGATGTGAAAACAAGAACCATATAATGTGTGATTGTTGTTGTTAATGTACTATGTTATTTCTCCTCTCTTTTGTTGTCCCTTGGTTATTCTCATATTGTTATAGTGTCTTACCTTGTTATCTGGTATATTGTATATTGGTTTATTTGTAATAGGAATGGGAAGAGGGGAACAAGATGAGAGGAGGAGGTGGAGGGAGGGAAATGGAGGTAAAATATGAGAAGAGATATCAATGTGTATGAAGTAATGCACCTTCTGTCTGGTGAATGCAACTGTAACCCTTCTATTAATTACAATATAAAAGAAAAAAGAGTATATCTCTGAGCTAAATAAACCTCAATTCTTTATATACAAAAAAAAGAATAGGCTCTCTTGCCATAAATTTTACTATGGATAGGATCAGATAGTCAGGAGCTCAGACTAGACACTGTCTGACAATCAGCAATGAGCACTGTGGCTCAAGTGGTAGAGTCCTAATCTTGAGCAAAATGATAAACAGAGCAAAACCGAATTAGAGTCCAATGAGCATATGTGCTTGTGAACGTGTGTGTGTATGTACACATACACATGTGCACACTCTTCTTCCAGTGAGGTCCCAGAGGTATTGGGTGACAAATTATTGGAACAGAAGCCCTACATATAATTCAATTAGTTAATACAATTATTTTACTGTGGATAGGATCAGATAGTCAGGAGCTTAGACACTGTCTGACAATCAGCAAGAAACAGAAGCCCTACATATAATTCAATTAGTTAATACAATTATGTTCAGTTTTGGAATAACTGGATGTTCCCAATAAGTCTGTGATTTCAGATGCAAATTCTTCCTGAAGTGAACTTTCAGATGAGAGCACATGCCATCACTTTAACTATACCCCTTTGGAAAACCTAGTTTGTCGTGCCCAGACTCCTGACGCAAAGAAGATATGGGATACTAAAAATCTGCAGTTGTAAGTTCCTAAATTGGCAATGATGTTATCACACAGCAATAAAAGATAAATGCAGGTTTTGAATAAATGATGTTGTTAAAATACTTTGTAACTGTATAATGGATAAAAGCTGGGAAAGTTTTGGGAGTTAAGAAATTTTGACAGTCTGTTAGGAGAAGTTTAAAGTTTTAAGAATTCATCCAGTAAGCCTGGCCAGTGGTTTACACTTCTAATCCTAACTACTCAAGAGGCTGAGATTCAAGAATTTCATTAAAAGCTAATGTAGGAAGGAAATTCTGTGAAATTTATGTTAGATTTACCAGAAAAAGGCTAGAAATAGAATATGGGCTGAATCATGCCCATAATTATAGTTAGTCTCAGGAAGCTGAGATCTGAGAATTGTGGTTCAAAATCAGCCCAAAAGGAAAGACTGTGTGACTCTTATCTGTAATTAACCACTAAAAAGCTGGGAACTGGAAGAGGATCTATGGCTGAAATTATAGAGTGCTAGCCCTGAGTAAAAAAAAAAAAATGCTCAGGGACAATGTATAGACTCTTAGTTTAACCAAGGACTACAAAACAGAACACAAAAACAATGAAGAAGACCAGAAGTAGAGCACTGTGGCTCAAGTGGTAGAGTCCTAATCTTGAGCAAAATGATAAACAGAGCAAAACTGAATTAGAGTCCAATGAGCGCATGTGCTCGTGAACGTGTGTGTGTGTATGTGTGTGTGTGTATGTGTGTGTGTGTGTGTGTGTGTGTGTGTGTGTGTACACATACACATGTGCACACTCTTCTTCCATTGAGGTCTCAGAGGTATTGGGTGACAAATTATTGGAACTGCATGGAAAGCAATCTTTACCTGTAATGGCAGGAAGGTAAGTAAAATGGTCCCTTGAACTGGTGAGGGAAGTTCATGTAAGTGATAAACATTGAATAAGAAGACACCTGAGAAAAGTGTGATGGTTCGAAATCAATTTCTTCGGGATACTTCAGGTAAATTGGGAAAGGAGATATATACATTCAAGGAAGATAGCTCAACAAAACTGGAATCAGAAACTGATAAAAATCAATTAAGATTAAGATTAATAAAGAGTTGGAAAGAACAGTATAGAGTACATTATATGCATCTTGTAAATTCACTAACCACTTCAAAATTTTTATTCTATTTTATTTTATTCTTCCAAAGATTTATTTATTGAGATTAAGTGGCTACATAAATTTCACAGTACTCTGGCCTACTTAACTTAGCTAAAGTCACAAGCACATTTTAACATTCATAATGATAAGCATCTTCATTCTAATTTACAAAGATTATAATAAAAAATACAAAAGCCTCAAGTTTTACATAAGGAAAAATATAACTCTAGGAACATTAACATTTACTCCAGATTGGGTGTTAGGTACATTTCTCTTTCCTTTGCTTAATATCAGCTGTTTCCACTTCCTCTCTCTTTCTCTTCCTCCCATCACTGCCCTGGAGTCACTTAGTTCACTTTCACCCATGTCTAATGCAACTGATGGGCCCCTCTGCTGTGCTTTTTCACCTGTTTCCACTGTTTCTGTGCCAATTCTCACCTTCCTTCAGATGTGCAAGTTTATAGCATATACGAGATAAAAAATGCAGAGTCATCTAAAAACAATAGGACCAATTGAGGAGAGGTCCCGTGTTTATCTTTGGGGTTCGTTTCGGTCTGGATATTGTCTTATATACATATGACAAGGTGCTTGGGTTTTACAATTTGGTACTTTTCTCCTAAGAATGTCATCTTTTTCTCCTAAGAATATATCTTGGGTCCTGTTTACTTTTCCATGTCTCATTGTGATTTTTGTTTTTTTTTCCTTTTTTATTGTAATTAATAGAAGGGTTACATTATATTCACCAGATAGAAGGTGCATTACTTCACAAACGTAGATACCCTTTCTCACGACATGGTCCCCATTTCCCTCCCCCTTCCCCCCGCTCATTTTGATTTCCCCTCTTCCCTATCCAATTTCAAATAACCAATTAAGCACATATAAAATATATCAGATAACAAGGTGAAATATTGTAACAATATGATATAACCAAGGGATAGCAAAAGAGATAAGAGATAACATAGTACATTGAGGACAACAGTCACTCATTATATGGCTTTTGTTTCTTTATCCTGGATAGACTTATTGTGTTTTAAATCTAACATCCACATATAAGGAAGACCTGGTGCTGTTTCTATCTTGGATCTTGGCTTATCTCATTCAGCATATGTTCTAGTTCTATCCATTTCCCTGCGAATGCCATTATTTTATCCTTCCTGATGTAAAATTCCATTGCATATAGGTATCACATTTATTTTGATCCATTCATCTATAGTGGAACATCTGGGTTGTTTCCATACTTTGGTTATTGTCAACAATGCAACAATGAGTGTAGACGTGCAGGTAACTTCGCATATCCTGGTTCCTGTTGCTCAGGGTAGATGTCTAAGTGTAGTATGGCTGGGTCATATGACAAACCACTTCTTTCATATTACCAACTGTAGGTTAGTAATTATGACTATGAAATTGTATCTCAGTTTCAGCTTACATTTTTCCTGATTATCATGCTGAATCCGTAACTGCATCAATAAGGATTTAATCAACACACAGACCACTTCTTGCAATTACTTTATGCTAATAAAAATTTTATAAACAAATTTGAAAGATAGGCTGACTTCTAATACATATTACTGCTTTTTAGAGTCTGCTACATGATAATGTTTAATCATATATATATATATATATATATATATATATATATATATATATGATCCCTACATAAACTTTTAGGATCTTTGTTTTGTTCTAGATGTTCCAGAAGGCACAGTTCATGTACTTTGATTCAGATTATTTTTGTGACCCCTGCTGATTGGAAAACAGGTACCTATTAGTTTTAGGACATTGCTTGAGAGTTTTTGCATTAATTCCATCCTTTATTTTCTAGTTGTTATTTTTCTGGGGCTTTTTTATCCATTCTTTTCAGTCTTTATCCTTTAATTTTCTATTGTCATGAAAATTTTTAATGCTTCTTTCCCCCTTCCCTTTTTTGATTGATTCTGAGGTTTCAACCTCATGCTTGCTGGTCAGGTACTCCATCACTATCTATACCTCTAGCACCAAAGTTTTAACTACTTTTGTGGACTTAACTCTTAACTATTTAATATATCAGACATGTCTACTGATCTACTGTATTGCCTTAAATTACCTATTATTGTACCTTTTTATTACTTTTTTTTTTGCCTGAGTCATTAGGCAGTGCAACAATGATCAGCCATTATGGTGTCTTCCACTTCAAAATGTCAGCCTTTGGGGTAGACAAGAAGGAGTCATTAAGAGATGGCATAAGACAGTCACTCTTGTGCAGACTCCTGAGGTCCATTTTCTCATGACTGACCACGTTTAATCAAAAAAACCTTTCTTCTGGGTCACAGAGCACAAAGCCCCTGTGGTCTTCAGGATGCAGTCTTAAGTTAATGAGATTCACGTTTGAAATCTAGTTTTGCTGTCTTCTGTGATACCTAGGGTAAGCTCTTTAACCTCCAGAACATGATACTTTTTCCATCTAGGAAACAAGAGCAATCCTTTCTTTAGCTGCCTGGTGTGAGGTTGAATCCATATAACTAATGTCAAGTTCTTAATAGAGTCTGGGTTAGGTAAGCCATAAAAGTATGGTTGTTGGTGGCAGTGATCTTAAAGTCATTTCTCCTGAGTCAGTGAGGGTAACATTTCTGTAAAGACCTTCTTCATATCTTTCCTTGTGTTCTTCTTTACTAGTCTAATCTTAATAAAAATGGCCTTGTGAGAGAGAGAGAGAGAGAGAGAGAGAGAGAGAGAGAGAGAAAGAGTGTGTGTGTGTGTGTGTGTGTGTGTGTGTGTGTGTGTGTGTGTTCTGATTCCATATACAAAGTTCCTTGAGAGAAAACTTTTTTTATAACTTTTGATTGGTACATTTCAGTGTCTAATACAGCATTTGTGTCATACTAGTGCTCAGTAGAATTTGAGAGAATGAGTATAAGAAAGAAACCTCCAAGTTTGCATTTGTGTTTGCATCCACACTTGCATCTGAGGACTGTAAAGGCATTGTTGATATAAATAGCTTTTAGCAGCTTAATATGCTGTAAGGCAGAAGGGAGATAACATGGGGCAGAATTGCTTAAAAGAATAAATGTCAACGAACAATTTGTTCAACTGAAGGACATAATTTCTATTCTATAGATGTACAAAGTTGTATGTGAGGCAATAATATAGTCTTGTTATTAAAGAATAAATAACCTCTATAGTGATAATCATTTTTGTAGACTTAACTAAATCCTTATTCTCTCTAAAAGATTTTCTTAGAAAGACTGACCTGAACAAATTTTCTCTCCTTTTTCTTGTTATGTTCTTCCTTTCAAATGTTTTTATTGTGCATTAGCCCACAACGTGTTAGACATCATCGGAGTTTGTAAATATTAATTTATGCATTTACTAGACATGCTATCTGCCCCTAAGAAATGTCCTGTATATTTAGGGGCTTAGTCTGCATGGGAATTAGACTGGGCTCTGATGGCCTCACATGTAATAGGCCCAGTGAAGTCAAGTATTTTCTGACTAGAGCGCAAAATAGTTGGAGAATGTTTGTAGCATTAGGAAAGATGCCTATCTAGTTGTTTACATTGGACTTCAAGCACCTCAGAGGCTGAGCATAAGTATTTCTGAATGACTTCTTTGTATTTTTTGTGTTGGTCCTGTGGGCTATGAACTCAGTGTCTGGGCACTGTCTCTGAGTGTTTTTGCATATAGCTGGCACTCTACAATTTGAGCCACAGCACCATTTCTGGCATTTAAGTAGCTAATTGGATATAAGTGTTCCATGGACATTCCTACCTGGGTTAGCTATAAACCTTGATCCTTAGATCTTAGCCTCCTAAGTAGCTAGAATTATAGGCATGTGCCTCTGGGTCCTGGTTGAATATAATTTCTTTAAAACACAGTTCATAGATAAGTATATTTTCATAGTCAGTGAAGCTGGTGCCTCTATATGGAGAGACAGTGATGAAAAATATCTCAAGCATTTCCAATCTCCTTATAATCACTCCCTTTTATGGCCCTTGAACATCAAGATCTGGGACTTGTGGAAGTATCACAACTTGTAGCTATGTGAAATGAAGGGCCTCTGAAACTTTTCCACTTCATGGTCCTCTGTGGAAATCAGTGGAATGAGATAATATCATCCTTTTGATGCAGCAGAATAACTGGTGATACCTAGGGACTTACTGCTTGAGTAAGAAGGACAAGAGCACCAGAAGCTAGCAGTACTGACAAGATCTGCAAGGGGACTGCAGCGGCCACTTGTCAGGAGTGAGCAGAAAGATCCCTGGAGTAGCGCTGACCAGAGCAGAAGGGCCACAGACCTGTTTGTGAAAAACAACTCCTTACCTATGTTCAATGACTCTTAGGACAATTAGAAAGATTCTGAAAAGGCCAATCTTTAAAATTAATCAAAAGAATGAGGTCTCCATGGAATATAATGTAACCCTTCTATTAATTACAATAAAAATATATGGAAAAAAATAATGAGGTCTCACACTCTTAAGATTTAGAACATTTTTTCAATTTTCATACAATTATATTTATTGGCAGGTAAGGCCAAAGGCTGTATTAGTAAATACCCAACTTCCACAAAGGGTAGAGGCAATAATATCTAATGTCTGAATCATCTCAAAAAAAGTTGTTTTTCTAAATACGGCTCATAGACTAGCTCAGTTAACATTCACGAGAAACCTATAAAATAGAAATGTGCCTTAGCTTGAAATATGTCCCTCCAAAATCATATGTTCACCCAAACTGATGGTATTGAAGACTGAGGACATTGCAAGAGAATAAGGTTATGAAGATTCCTCTACCACTGAGACAATATTGTCCTTATTAAAAGGTTTGAGTAATAAGTCATTCCTTTATTTATTCCTTTCATGTGAAGTCACAGTAGAGAAGCTGCCATCTTAGAAGCAAAGAGCAAAATAGTCATCAAATGTGCTGGTGATATGACCTGAAACTTGATCAGCCTCCAAGACTTCAGAAATAAAGTTCTTACTTTTATAACTTACCTAGTCTAAAATACTTTGTTCTCAAAATATTTTTTATAGCGTCAGAAATGGGAATAAGATAGCATCATTATATACAGGAATGTATACAAGGAATTGAGACTAGGAGAGTAAATTATCAGCCCAGAATCACACAATTAGGTTGTATAGAATATAGATGAAAACACATGTGGTCTGTTATAGGAACCCATCTTGCCATCTGTCTTAAATCAGTTCACTTTTTTGATTCTTGTCTCTGTGAAGCCTTGTCTCTCTGAATCCTTATCTCTGTGAATCACTTCTGTGATTCTTGTGTCTGTGACATATAGGCTCTTTAAGAGCTAAGATTGTACCTTTTGCCCAAAGGCACCTAACAGGCACATTTTCTTCTGAACAAGACTTCTTATAAGTGACTAGGATCCTTCTCACCTTGACAGTCTTCACTCCTCATTCTTTCTTAACCTCCAAATGGACTCTTCAAAGACCCTTGCACACCCAGCAGTACTACTCTAAACTACTCCTTCTAGGTAGTTATGATCTTAGCCTGATTCTGCTTCTCTCACATTCTGAGAGCCTTCTTCTCCATCCTCCTAGTAGAACTTTCTGTGACTTAATAAAACAACTCCTGGTCAAGTAAATGAAGAAATGTAATCCAATTAAGGTAACTCTAGTAAGCATGAAATTATTCAGCAATCATTTGTTGGTTCTGTTGTTGGTATCGTTCCAAACACGATGACAAATAATGTATAAGACACAGTCTTAACCCCAGTAACCTTATAATCTGATCTGGAAGATGAAGTGTTTGTAGTGAGAACTGTACATTTAAAATGGATTAAGTATCCAAGGTTATTATGACAGGAGAATTCAGGAAAGAGAGAAATAACTTTGGAGGTTGGATGCTAGGGTTTCATAGGAGTGGCAATCAAGCTGGTCCTTGAAGTATTAAAATAGGTATTAAAAAATATGGTTTTCTTTGGGTGGAGGGAAGTATGGGCCATTCCAGTTAGGGAACTCTTTCATCCCTCTCCCAAGTTCACATGAATATTTCCAATGGATATTTTTCAACTCAAATGGATCTCTAATGTGTGAGACAACTGCAAGGAGAGAAATGTGTGGAAAAAAAGTCCTTTCTGGGGTTCTACTTCAGTTCCCAGTGCCTGGCCAGTATCTTTTCCCATTTTACCCTGGTTTAAATTCCTGGCTCTATAGAATGGGTATTATTATTTGGACATTTACAGATGAGACTATTGAGGCTTGGCAGTTAAGTAACTTGCTCAGAGTTCTAAGTGAATAGGTGGCTGAGCTAGGAAGAGAATTCAGTTCTATGTGAGTACAAAGCTAGACTTTCTTCTGTCCACCTGTTTTGAAGAGCATAGCAGAACATTCAATGAGAAGATGGGAGAAAAATAAAGGCAGAGGGAGAAGTCACTGGTAAATAAGGCTAGGAAAGTATATTAAAGTAACATTAACAAATGTTGGGAATCTCAATGGACACTGAGGATACAGAGGGCAGTATTTCCCTAGCTGGGCCACAGAACTAGATTTTTGTGACATATCACCAAAATGAATATTCTTCAACACATTTCCAGCAGAATGCTGTGAAAATGGGGGAACTGAGCCGAATCCCAAATGGAAAGAAGAGGACAACAAGGTGGAAGCTACTTAGGACCCAGAAACGTTCCTTGTTCTATTTGCAGCACAGCACGTAGGCAGTCAGCATCTCTTGCTTCAAGTTGGGTCAACCTTGGCTGAGCACATCTGAGGAGCTCAATCAATACTTAGAGAATTGAATTGAAACAGAGAATACAGCACATCCTCTCATTTCATCAGAGGTGTTCCAAACAGCAGAACAATTAGAGATAAAGCTCTGAGGACAGCTGTGCTGGCAACACTTTGATCTTGCTTCTCTGCTAGCAAGCAGGAGGTCATGTACCAGTGGAGGGGGCCTTCCCTTGCTGCCTAATCCACAGAACATTCCAGAGTTTCTTTTCCTACTCAGTTCCTTATCCTCAGCCTCACATTCTGAACTTCAAGCTTCACAGTGAAGAGTTCTCAGTGTTTCAGAGAGAAACTAGTTTGCAGTTCAATTTTCGTCAAACATTTATGTGATACTTCACTTTGAAGACAAAATATAAATTTCAAGCTCACCCAGAGATAATTACTACACCATGGTCTTATACAAGCTGCAAGACTCTATTTGAGGAAGAATGAATCTACAGGAATTCTGAGTGTACACAATTTCTCAAATTATCAGAAGAGAAAATAGGATTTCAAAGAACAAAATGGGTAGAAGTCTAATCTATATAAGTTTAATTTTTAATTTCATTGCTTTCTTAATTCTGAGGAAATGGTGTTTTTTTTCCTTTCCCCTTCATATGTTAGTAATTGCATCATCACTTCCTGGGTGCCCTTAGTTAGCTAACATAATTTATTTATTTATTTATTTATTTATTTATTTATTTATTGTTTTGTGAAGGTTATGTACAGAAGGATTACAGTTATATGTCAGGTAAAGAGTGAATTTCTTTGCTAACAGTATTGCCCCTACTCCCTCTTTCTTCTAGTGTTTCCCCCATACCCATCTATATTTGTTGTATGATGTATTTTCAATGTAAAGTCATTATTATCACTGCTTTATTTGCTCATCTTTTTCTTCACCATCTCTGTGCCCCGCTTGCCTTCCCAAAGACAGTTAAATGAACAAACAAGACAAAATGAAAACTAAAACAACAATAAAGGAAAAAAAACCTTTTGTTTCAATTTCCTAGAATTCATTGTGATATTTTATCTAATGAAATACACATGCTATTGTGCTTTTGTGATCCTCTCCTAAGAATGTACTCCTTCGGTCTGACTCTGTGTGAGTGCTTAGAGACTTGTATAATTTATCATCTCTCAGCGTATTTTTTTCTTTTACCATCCAGTGTGTCTACTTGTAGATTTACAGGCACATTCTCATTACCACATAAAAAAGGAAATCATGCAACCTATGTTTCTTTGGCTCTAGCTTATTTAATATGTTTTTTTTTCCTCCAGGCCTCTCCATTTCCCTATGGATGGAGCAATATCACTCTTTCTGATGGATGAGTAGAATTCCATTGTGTAAACATGCTACATTTTCTTGATCCATTCAAGAACATGTGGGTTGATTTCATATCTAGACTGTGGCAAATAATGCCTCAGTGAACATGGTTGTGCTGACTACTTTATTGTGGCCTTGCTTGTGTTCTATTGACTAAATTCCCAGGAGTGAGATTGCAGGGACACAGGGAAGCTCTATATTTAATCTTTTGAGAAACGTCCATATAATTTTTCATACTGGTAGTTTACATTCCCAGTAATAGTGTAATAGTTTCCTTTTGGCCACATCCCTGCAAGCATTTGTTTTTAGTTGTCTTGGTAATGGGGTGAGGTGAAATCTCAATGTTGTTTTGACTTGCATTTCTTTTATGGCCAGAGATGTTGCTGAGAATTTAAATGCACACTCTTATCACTAACAATGATTGTTACTACAGTTTTCTATCATGTAAAGATCAATTATTGATCGACTTCCTTCTGATAGAAGAGGACATTGAAACTTGAGAGTGACTCTTACTGATCAAACATGTTTTTTAGTCTGTTCAAACATACCCGTTGAGCAATAATATATGATAGGCATTTTATTTAACCTCAGAATATAAGGAATAAAAAAATCAGACACTGGGTCTGGGGAGGACCAGGCAGGACCGGTGGGGTAGAGCGCGGCCGAGGGACCCGCGGGCCCGGGGCACGCATCAGCGGCCAGGGGCCCGGAGGACCCGGGTGGCGGGCCGACCGGCCGCCACCGGACTCGGGAGGAGAGACCGCACAAGGAAGAAGCCTGTTGAAAATGAGGTGAATTAATGCTTGGGTACTCGGGAACCCTGGACAGCTACATGAGGTGTTTAAAAACTGCCCTGACCATCTTGCCAAACAAGTCTCTGCTCATGAGGCTTAACAACATGAACCAGCCAAGAAAGGACAGTGCCCTGCCCTTAGGAACAGTGACTGCTGACCACAGAGAGAAGATTGGGCCAGTACCATGAAGGAAGTGGTTTATTGGCCACGCAAGAAGGTGACAGACTGGTTGTTGGAGAATGCTATGCCAGGATATTGTGACCCTCTGGAACACTTCACAGGCCAGGACTTGATCAGCCTAACTCAAGAAGACTTCAAAAAACCCCCATTGTGCCGAGTCTCTTCTGACAACGGACAGCGACTCTTGGACATGATAGAAACCCGAAAATGGAGCATCACATGGAAGCACACAAAATGGCCACGCCAATGGGCACCTCAGCATTGGTGTAGATGTCCCCACCCCTGACGGCAGCTTCAGCATCAAGATTAAACCCAATGGGATGCCAAATGAGTACAGGAAAGAGATGATCAAGATCCCCATGCCGGAACCAGAGCGTTCCCAATACCCCATGGAGTGGGGCAAGACTTTTCTGGCCTTTCTTTATGCACTTTCCTGTTTTGTTCTCACCACAGTGATGATCTCGGTCGTCCATGAACGAGTGCCTCCTAAGGAGGTGCAGCCTCCACTTCCGGACACGTTTTCTGACCATTTTAACCCGGTGCAGTGGGCCTTTTCTATTTGCGAAATTAATGGCATGATCCTTGTAGGACTCTGACTGATTCAGTGGCTACTCTTAAAATACAAGTCTATTATCAGCAGAAGGTTTTTCTGCATAGTTGGCACCTTGTACCTGTCTCAGTGTATTACAATGTACGTAACTACACTCCCAGTACCTGGTATGCATTTCAACTGTTCTCCAAAGCTTTTTGGAGACTGGGAAGCCCAAGTGCGGAGAATAATGAAACTCATTGCTGGAGGAGGCATATCTATCACTGGCTCTCACAACATGTGCGGGGACTATCTGTACAGCGGCCACACAGTCATGCTGACACTCACCTACCTATTTATCAAAGAGTATTCCCCTCGACGACTCTGGTGGTACCACTGGATTTGCTGGCTTCTTAGCGTCGTTGGGATCTTCTGTATTCTCTTAGCGCATGACCACTACACTGTGGACATGGTGGTGGCTTATTACATCACCACGAGACTCTTCTGGTAGTATCACACAATGGCCAATCAGCAAGTGCTAAAGGAAGCTTCCCAGATGAACCTCCTGGCCAGGGTGTGGTGGTACAGGCCATTTCAGTACTTTGAAAAGAATGTCCAAGGAATTGTACCTCCTCGCTCTTACCATTGGCCCTTCCCCTGGCCAGTAGTCCACCTCAGTAGGCAAGTTAAATACAGTCGGCTGGTGAACTACACATAACAGCTCTACAAGTGGGGGAAGGAGGAGCTGCGTGAAGTGCTAAGAACTCCATGAGAGAAGATGCCATAAAATAAACACCTCCCCTATCCTATTATCTCTCAACAGTTATCTTGACTTAACCTATTGAGTTACCTGGTCAGCACTGTGATCTTTTTTTTTCTCTCCAAAGGACCTGCGTTGGACAACAATAAAGAAAACCTAACCTATCATGCACTGTACACATTTCCTGTTCATAAGTGTGGGATTTACATAAACTCACAGCCACCATGTTCCTTTGTATATGATACAGTAGCATAAATGTAAGCTTTTTATATCATACTTTCTGGTCTTTTCAGTTATACCTGGAAATAAAGCGTATTATTTCCTTGGGAAAACATACTTTTCGTATCTCTTGCCCCAAAGATTGGGCTGTAAGCCATTTTCTAGCAAATGTCTCTATGAAGGTTTCTAAGTACCTGAATGGGGATTGATTCTGAAATCTTTCTACCTGTTGTACCGATACTGAAATAAAAATGACAGACAAAGAGAGGTTTAGTTACTTTGGGTTTTGTAAAATTAGCAGAGACAGTGTGTCAATAAGTGCAAAAAAAAAGAAGATTCTGTTATAAAGTGATTTTCTAAGTATTTCCTAACTTTATTTTTCAAAATGATGTTATGAAAACCAAATTAAAGATTTTTACATAGAGAGAAGAGAGTAAAAATTTAAAAATGCTTCTTGGGAGAGAAATTTGTCTATGTTTCTAGTGCCTTTCTTGTCTTGATTGTATGGTCAGTAGGCAATCTTAAATGTTTTTATTTAAAATAAAGTATTCCATGAAAATATAAATGTATGTATACACTACTAAAATTTGCATTTATCGCTAAATTAAATCAGAAGACTGCTGATAGTTTTAAAATTACTTTGAATTTAAGAATGGGGATGTTAATTCGAGTCACAGCTTGCTCACATATTGTGAGTAGGTAGCAATGACTCGAACCACTTCAATTATTTTATGTCTATTTGGTAGTTCGATTTTAACTACTCAATGAAAACAGCCATGAATATCTTTTTTAAAGTGAGTTTTGAAAATGATCACTTATCTAAAACTTGAAAGTTACAAATTACTTATCCCTGCTCTCATGACAACTTTGTTGGTGAATGACAAAAAAGAGATGCATTTCTTTAAAATATATTTGTGCAGAAACTGCATGTAACTCTTAAGTTTTACTCCTAACATATGTATGTTTGGGGAAGATTCTACTCTATACTTGCCAATGTGGAGGGCAAAATAGTTTTTAAGAATGAAGAAGCATATTTATATATGTGTATATATAATATATATATACATGTATATAATATCCATTCTGTATTTTATATGCAGCAGAATTATCTTCTGTGGGGTTTTTTGTGTATTCACAAGGTTATATTTGTATTGTAAAACAATAATGGTGAAGGAAACAAAATTTAAAATTTTGTTTATTTAAAAAAAATCCGACACTGGTGTATCTTTAAAGATCCATCAGTCACAGAAAGAAGACCACCGATCATCACTGAATTCAAGTCTTTACTGATAAGCATAATGTCAGCTTGGGTCAGGGTTCTGAGGGACAATCTCTTTTACTGCAAGGTATCACAAACATTTAGAAAGTTCTCCAGGGCATCAGGTCCCTCCAAATTTGAACATGTATCAAGCTCATCACAGATTTCTGGGCTTCAACCCCAGAATAATTGACTGAATGGTTTTAGGGGAGCCTAAGAATTTGCTTAAAAGCAAGATGCACTATTGATGCTGCTGCTGGTCTGGGAATCATATTTTTAATATCTATTGATTTAAAGACTCATTAAAGGAGGGCCTTGAAAGTATAGTAAAAGTCAGATTCATCACTAGAGAGAGGAATATTAATAAGGCTCAGGATGAAGGTTATCAGATTGTCTCTTAAGGACATAATGATATGGAAAAAATAATGAGAATTATATATAAGATCCAAATACTAAGGCTTGTGAACATGGAAAGGATGTGGGAGAAATAGGAAGGATAGACAAATCTTGCCAAAGATTTGTCTCACAAGTAGAAGGCTGATGGATGCAAGTGACAGTGTTTTAAAATATGAGGCTTCATTTTGATCGGAGGGAAAGGAATTGGTGGGCTCATAGGCCCATCCCAGTTTAAGTATTGTAAAATAATGGGACTGACATAGCTTCATAGATACCTTCAAAGTCAGGGTGTAGGCTTTTGCAACCACCAGCTATTGCACGAATTTGAGTAGTTATGATTTTATGCATGTGTTCCAATCCCTTGTCATAATTCCTTTCCAGAAAAGGCTCTATGGTCAAATTTAGTCTTGTCACTCACAATGGACGTAATATAAAAGTAGCACGCAGGGATTTTTGCAGTTTTAACGGGTGTGTTGGATAGGAGTTCTTTGTAGTTCTAGCCATCATTTGAGCTTCTTTTGTTAGCCAAAGTGGGATTTCCTTAGTGATTTTGAAGTAATGTTTTTTATGGAGGAATGCAAGTGAAAGGTAAACACAGCTGTCTTCTGGTGAAAAGGTTACATACAATTATTCATGAGGCATTCTGAAAGTTAGAGCATGTGCATCCCTTTAGCCAGATACTGTATCCAGGGGGTCATTTGTTTATTGGGAACATTGGGCAATTAGTAAATTTGCTGGCACACTGGCATTTGTCTTATTGATCTCTTGATATTTTGTAAATATTTCCATTCATGTAATGCCATTTGCTCTTCTTAGACAAATCTTTCTGATGAATTTCTAAAGAGGGTGAGAGAAAATATGACAATTATATACAGATATTTATATATCTATCAACTATCCCTAACCAACATAAAGTAGAGGTTAAAAAAAGCAGTGCCATAATTTAGGTCATTATTTTCAAAAATTTTTTAGATGAGTCTTAAAAAACGTTCTTAAAAATAAAATATCTACTTTTAGGAGTACTAACCCAACATTTTCAGCAGAACACCTGGAATTTGTATTTTTAACAAGTTCCCAGGTGATTCTTTGCAGTCAATTGATTGTGGAGTATTTATAAACCACAGCTTCGGTGTGCTGAGACACCCATCTGAGGCCTTATCTGATGTCTCCCACCAGGGCCATTCTATAATGTGTAGAGCTAAGGAAAACCTGCAAAGCAGCTTACATTTAGTGCTCACCTCTCCTTTGCCATTGTCATTCATTTTTACATCATGAATTTCATCCTCCCCACACAAAATATGTTCAAACTAAATATTCAGTAATAATCCTCTGAGACATGGGCAGCAAAAGCTTCAATGAGTGCATTTTATTTTTTTTTAATATTTTTATTGTAATTAATAAAAGGGTTACATGATATTTGCCATTAATTCACATACATTGATACCCTTTCACATGTCTTGGTCCCCATTACCCTCCCCCTCACCCCCCATCTTGGTTTTCCCCCTTCCCTATCCAATTTCAAATAACTAAATACAAATAGATCCAATATATCAGATAACAAAGTGAGATACTGTAACAATGTGAGATAACCAAAGGACAGCAAAAGAGATGAGAGATACCATAGTACATTAAGGACAACAATCATTCATTATATGGCTTTTGTTTCAATATCCTAGAGGTCCTTTCAATTGGCTTCATACTATATGGCCTTATGTATCAAGGTTTTGCTCTATTGCAAATCTCTGCGAGTAGCGCCCAAGGTTTCTACTGATTATGACAAATGAGGGAAACCATTGAGCCTATGTTCCTTTGTGTCTGGCTTACTTCACTTCATATGATTTTTTCTAAGTCTTTCCATTTCCTAACAAATGGGACGATGTCGTTCTTTCTGACAGCAGCATAGAATTCCATTGTGTACAAATACCACATCTTGTTGATCCATTCATCAACTGAGGGACATCTAGGTTGGTTCCATATCTTTGCTATGGTAAATAGTGCTGCAGTGAACATTGTTATGCTAATGGATTTAGTATGTCCTTGTTTCTGGATCGTTGGGTAAATGCCAAGTAGTGGAATTGCTGGGTCATAAGGGAGCTCTATGTTTAGCCTTTTGAGGCACTTTCCATAGTGGTTGAATGAGTTTGCACTCCCATCAACAGTGTAGTAGTGATCCCTCCTGGCCACATCCCCTCCAGCATCTGTTGTTATTCATTTTCCTGATCCTGGCCATTCTACCTGGAGTGAGGTGGAATCTTAGCGTTGTTTTGATTTGCACTTCTTTTATGACCAGAGATGTTGAGCATTTCTTCATGTGTCTATAGGCCATTTTTGTTTCTTCTTCAGAGAAGACTCTCTTTAAGTCTTTGGCCCATTTTTTTAATGCGATGGTTGTTACTTAAAAAACAATGAGTGCATTTTAAAAAACTGCTTTTAGGGGGAAGATTTAAACTAGATGTATCCCTAACACTGTCATTCTATTCTGAAATATTTTACAATGGTCTGACTATTTGTCTTTCCCCCAAATTTCCAAACTGCAAGATAATGTAATGGAATGAAGGCATAGTACCTAAATGGGAGAATACTTGTGACCTTTAGTACTTCATTCTTTATTATTTCTTTTGTCTTCTTTTTCTTTCTTTGTCTATTTCTGTCTCTCTGTCGTTTATTTATTTTTTTATTACACTTAAGTAGTTTTACAAAAGGGTTTCAATTTACCATATCAGTATGCAAACACAATGCATCTTGATCACTGGCTTATCTTTATTTCTACCAGCTGATAATGGCACTGTCTATCTTTTGTTTGCTCTACCATTGGAGTTCAAACTATTCTAAATAGCATCAAACTGAAGACCAAGCATTCAGAATCACTTATTCAAACCACTTCAGGCACACAGATGAAGTGGAATATAGATAGACAGACAGACAGACAGTTTAACACTTATCTCCCACATTTGGTTTACATGATGCTTAGATAACGCTCTGAGTAAATTATGGGTCAAGGTAGGAATTTGAGAATAGAATAGATGTATTTTTGTAATTGGGAAGTTTGAATGATTATTACTGAATACACGTGTTCCTCTTTAATTTCTGTGTTGAATCCTAAATACCAGTGAGATGGTTATAAGAAGTAGGGGCCTTTGGAACATGATTAATCTATGGAAGCGAAGATTGTATGAGTAGGTGCAGTGCCCTTATGAAATGCTTCCAAGGTGTTCATTTACCTTTTTCCCCTCATGATAAAACAGAAGCTGGTAATTATAGAGCTGTAGGGTTATAGATTTGTAGAATTGTAGATTTTTCAATGTACAATCTGTAGGAGAGTCCTAATAAAATCTGACCTTGATCAATTTCTGAGGTATGTAAGTCACCTACCTAGTGTATGGAATTATATATGTTCAACACACAAAGACAGATGGCATTACACATTTGGATTACTGAGATCATATTTTTGTTGTGGCATACACAAAGAGAATATTAGAAGAGAAAAATCTTAATCATATTATTTTTAGATCTCTCATCAATCTGCATTAAATTTCCCTTGCATATAGAAGGGAGAACTGGGGCTTACCTAAGTGATTGCCTTATTGTCATGTTTTGATATCAACAGGCTCAAACCAACATCTAACTGTAACCATTTTTTACATCATCCTAACCCCCCCAAAAAATGAAAGAAAATCACTACAAAATGAAAAGCAGTTTTCTGCTATGCTTTGAGCAATCCTGATATCTGCTGACTTCACTGACTTTGTTGACAGAGGCATGTATAGTTTTAAGGGTGCATGCATGAAAATTCAGCCAAGAAAGTGATCTCTCCAGGTATTTTTTCACCTTTTAAAATTGCTTTTGTCCCAAGGAAGCTGCAATATATATTGCTGTCAAGGCTGTCAAGGGGAGGCAGGACAGAGAAATGGAGAGAAGATTAGGTGAATGTAGTCATAATAGTCACTATATGTATGTAAAACCAGAATCAGTAACTTGAAGGGTGTGGTTGAGGGAGTAGTGGGAGATTGAGATAGGAAGGACAACAATGATCAATATGATATTCTTTCTGTAAATATTTTAAAAATAATAACTAAATAATATTGCTTTTGATTAAGAATAAAACAAAAATAAAAACATAAAACCAACATCTATCGGGTTCCAAAACCTATGATTTCTTCCCCATATGACACTACTTACGTAAACTCTTCTTTTTTCTTGCTTTCATGAGCTCTGATGAGTGGTAAGGCATTCTGAAGAAACAGCAATGCAGCTGGAATTGCTTGTCTGAAGTTTGGGGAAAGAAGGTTGATTGTGGGAACAGCAGAGGACAGAGGATGAGTGCATGCAATCTGGATCCAACCTTGTCTCAGTAACCCAGTAGTCCATTTGTATGACCTGAGGAAAATGATTTCAGGATTATTAAGCCTTAGTTTCTTCATTAGTAAAATGTGTGTAATTATAAAACCTACTCAGAGGGTTGTTAAAATGATTATGTGGTAAAATACATGAAAAGTACTCAGCACAGGGCAGGAAGAATAAAACATGTTTCATGTATCAAGCAAATTGGAGCCATTATCATCACCAAGTGGTCTCATAGACATACTTGACCTCTGGCCAGCACATTGTGAAGAGTCACATTCTATTTAATTTTTCCTAAATTATTTTATTTTCTGTGAAGCAGGAAAAATAATGACATGGCATGTTTTTTTCCAGTGTAATTTGGGGTCCATATATGTTGATAATCGGATTTTTTTTAAACTATATCATTAAAAGTGCTTTGACTTTGTACTGCCACAAATACGGAAGTCTGTATTGGAAAGGGCTTAGATGTTTAATTCCTACAGAATCTGTCTCATGCTCTAATTGTGGGAACTTAAGTTATTTCTCTGAGACACTGTTTCTAGCTATAAGATAAATACAATAGCATGAACTTCAAACTGGTTTTTTGAGGATTAAGTATTAGAAGGATTCAGTTACCTATAAAATCCCTAATAACTGGTAGAGATATCATTTATATTTTCAGCAGCAAGTAACAGAAACACAAATGGCTTAAACAAAAAAAATTATCTATTGAAGTCACTGTAACAAAATGTCATGGACAAGGCAGTTTCTGAGCAATACTTCAGTCCTCATGGTTCTGAATATTTAAGAAGTCCAAGATCAAGGCACTCTGTTTGTTGAGCTGATTTTGTTTTTGATAGATGTCATCAGCTTGCTATGTCTTCCTATGTTGTATTAAGAGCCTCTCTTAAGTCTCTTTTGTGAGGAAAAAAAGAGATCATATTTTTGAAAGTTCTATTTCCATATAGCCTTCTCACAGGCACCTTCTGCTAGTACCTTTTGGAGGGATATCAACATATGCCTTCAGAGAAACACAGCACTTAGACCATACAAAATGGTGTTCTATTTTTTTTCTCTGATGACAAAATTTTCTAGGAAGCTAGTGTTTGGCATTGGATTAGCTACTAGCTACTCCGCAGTGATGATAGAAACTCAAACTCCCTTCTCTTTCTAATTTTTAGAATATTATTTCATGATCACAAGATGACTGCGACAGCATCAGACTTCAGTTCCAAAAAGGAAGAAAAGGAAAATTTAAAAGTTTCATATTTAAAATGTGGGCTTGTGTTAAAAAAATAGAATTTTCTCCTAGCACAATACCCTTCTTATATGTCATGACCAGAACCATGTCATATGTATCACTTTAGATCAGTCCATGGCCATTGTAAATGATTACTATGCTTTAAGGACCTGGGATGGGAGCAAAGAAATTCTGACCTATATGAGATTAAAGGATCTCAACCAGATCCCTGAAACAATTAAGATTTCTATCAGTCAAGAATAGGAGAAGTGGGATAAATGAAAGAAGTGGTTAAATAACACTGTCAGTCTGTCATTATATAATAAAAATTAGTACATTTACAAATAAAAATAAATTCATGGCTTTTTTGTACAGTTGTAGGGCTTGAACTCAGGGCCTGGACACTGTGCCTGAGCTCTTCAGCTCATGATACCACCCTACCCCATTTGGTATTTCCTTTTGTGGCACTTACATATTTGCAATTAATTGATTGGCTACTTGTGGTTTACTATCATCCACTTTTCAAAGGGACATAAATCTTCGCAAGGAATAGACTCAGCATCAGCAAATGCTTAATTCATGGTTGACAATCTATAAATATTTATTTCTGAACATGTATGTTTAGAATACACCAATTAAGAAATTTATTTGGAAGCCCAAATACAGTGACAGATTGAGATGAAAGGTGGGAATTTTCACTTCATGAAATAATTTCCCAGAGAAATCTTTTAAATAAGGGCTTCTCTCAAGCATTTAAGATAGGATTTGATTTACCTGAATTTGATTCATATTACTTTTCAAGAACACATACACATGTACACACACACACACACACACACACACACACGCACACACAACACCTAGCACAAAACCATATTCTACAAACACACATTCTAAATCTCATTTCCAGGCATATTTCAAAGCCCAGTATAAAAGGGGAAAAGAAAAAGAAAGCCAAAAAAGCAAGGCTGTATAAGAATAAATAGCCCATGATCAACAGAATAAAGTATTGATTAAAATAGGAGTGTCAATTTCAAAGACAATCATTTTCAGCACTTGCTTCTAACAGTGAGTTTGATTTTGAGTCATTTCTAAGCACCAAGTCTGTTAAATGGAGGACCAGTGCTGCAGTTCTTTTGTGAAAGAAGCAATGGAGGAGGCGCAACAACTTCTCCAGTGTCAGCAGGCATGTATGGGGGTGATTATGAAGTCATTAGACTTGGGGAGCATTGATATTGGCAGCAAACAGCCCTTGAGAAGTCTTGGTATCACACACTGTAATAGGAGCTGTGTTTGAGTTAGCACTTTTAAAGTTTGAATTTCTCTAGACTACTTCATAAGTTTTGAAAGGTCATTTTATTTCTTACTATTCAGGACCAACTCAGAAATGGTTCTTGTCACCAAATAATTTGGGGGCTGAAAGAATATGAAGGATGGGAACATACTTTGTCACCAGAGAACCACTATAGGAATATGGCATTTAATTAGCCTTATATTTATGTTAACTTACATATTTTGCACAGAGTTTTATCTACATGTTTTTTTATAGATCTTATATCATAAAAGTTCCAGGTGCTTCGGGGCATTTAATGCTGCCGCTATATGCTCTCTTCCATCAACTCCTATGCTGAAATCCTAACCCCAGTGTAACAGCATGAGCAGACAGAGCCTTGGGATTTAATTGGGTCATGTGGACTTTTCTCTCTAGGTAAGTTACAACCCTTAGTTTGAAAAAAGGCCTAAGGGAGTCCTCTGGGCATCTCTGCCACATGAGGACACAGAGAAAAGACACTGTTTATGAACTAGGAAGTTGGACATCACTAGACACAAATTTCTGCCAACTTGTGCTTCACTTTGGAGCCATGTCCTCTAGAACTGAGAGGAAGATATTTATGTTACTTATAAGTTACCTAGATGATGGTGTTTTTGTTAGATCATTCCAAAAGACGAAGCTGTATCATTTTGTGGTATGTTTGATCTGTATTGATAAGTGATGCAAATTGTTTTTAAACAGTAATACATGGCAATATTTGGAGCCAGTATGGATGATAAACTTGGGGAAAATCATACATGGGAAGGAGAGATAAACTAAGGGGCTTGATGAGAGGGTCTCAAGGAGTAACAGAAGTGTGGATGAAGGGGAAGAAATGGATTCTGTAAATACATCTACATGAAGAGAAGAGGCTTGCATTGTCAGTATCTGATGAGTAGTCTGACTATGACATTACAGAAGAAAATGGTAGAGATCAACAAATGGATGGATGGATTTGGGGTATGTTAGTAATTTAAAGTGTTCAACTTAGTTCTAAATTTCATGCTATGCCAGATATTTAGTTTGTTTTAATTTGTTTCAATACTACAGATCTCATTACTCAACCATATTAATCACTCAAACATTGAAATCTCATGAACCCTACCAGGTACCAAACATGAGGCTAGGCTACATTATAATATAAAAAGGAACAATACCAATCACTACCCTTCAGTTTGTGCCTACTACTACTAATAGAAATCAGGAAATATAGGTAATAATGTCAGGCAGTCTGGAATAAACAATAGAGTCAGAGGTTTAATGGCTTAAATGCCTAGCTGTGCATGAGATAGGAATCCTTCATGTTGACTCTGCAAGCTTAGTTGTGAAGAAGTTGAATAGAAGACTCAGAGAAAGAATTAATAATATAGACATTGGGAGAGATTAAGTAAGATTGGATAGGAAGATTTGGGCTTGAGATTAAAAGTAAGCTATTGTGTCTGAAAATGGCTATCCCTCTTACCTGCTCCCTGTAAGAGATTTATGTTAATCAAACCTTCACATGAATATCTTTGGTCAATCATATCAGATGTCTGCTTGTGACCTTGTAAATATTTTAAAGGTGAAAATAATCTCCCCTTTTAATCCCAGTATAGAAGACAGACAACAAAAAAAATTTCATGTTGCTGAGATGGTGGCAAAGGACTGGACCTTGTATATATTTAACCTCTTCAGAGATATCCAAATGGTCTAAAGACTTCATTAACTGGAAAATACTGGTTTCTTTCACTCCTTCCATTCTAAGACCCAGAAAGGGTATGAGATTTGCCAAAAACCACAGACAGTAACAACTCTCATCTCATTGGAATCAAGTTATAAAGTACTTCTGTTTCTTGAGATATGGCTACTGAGGAACAGTTTCAACGATGTTGGTTGTAAAGAGGCAACCTGGTCCATCATATACTGACCATACCTTTCAAGTTGCCCTTATCCTAGAGTGATTCAGACTCTATAGAGCTTCTTTTCCAAATCAAGGCTGTCCAGAAGGAATCTAGCAGTCTTCCTCTATGTAAATAAGAGCCAGAATAAGAGAATATTAGTGCTTGACAGCTGATGGTGCCAGGACGTGCCTTGTGCTGTAAGAGAAGAGCTAATTTCCCCACTTTATGTTCTGGGAAAAAAATTCCCATTTTGACAGATATTCTAATTCAGCCATTAGCTGTGATTATGACATGCAAAAATTACCAGTTACTAAAGCCCCATGTAGTCAAATGGAAGACAGAGGATATTTTTATACAAAGCAGACTTGGGCTGTGTAGCTTGAATTGCAAAGCTTTCCCAGCATTTCTCTGGCTTATGTGTTTCCTCTCTAACTGTAATTTATTTTTAAGCATTCTAAAATTGTACCCATCGCAACAGCTTCTAGGTGGTGGGAGTGAAAAAGGAAAGCCTGAGATGCCGTATGAAATGTTATCCACTAAAGGACTACCTTACCATTAGAGTGTGGGAAAGCCAGGCAGCCCATTAGCAAAGGGCTCTTTGTCAAGTTATTTCTGCTCCAGCAAACAGGTTATCCTTCCCTGCCACATAGATGTTCTGTATAAAATTAAGGAGGAGATTTAATTGATTTCAATGTTTCCAGTTCCTCTATTTCCTCTTTCCTCTTGTTAATAGCTGTATTTTTTTCCATTTGTCCAAATCAAATCATTTCATACCTTTGAGAGAATCCGAGCTTTCCCTCAGAAACAAATCAGTCACATTAATTGAAATAACTAAAAGCACTTAGGATAGAAAGATCATTGATAGCTGTGATCACCAAAGTTCTTGGATTATACTTATTTCAATAGAATAAACATATACAAAAATCACATTTCTGCCTTCATGGATATACAGCAATGTGGATGCACACAATGTATGCATAATTGAAAGTATGTATACCATATAAACCCCTGAAAATATTAATAACTAGGGAAGATGAAATCATCTGAGTAATTTTCTTAAAATTTTATCCAGTTTATTAAATGTGACTTGAATGCCAATCTTTTTGTTTAAGAAGATCTTATGCAGTAGGTTGCTGAAACATTAGCTGTACTACTTTCTCACAGTTAGATGAATATAAATTACTTACATTATCTTCACTAGACAGCTCCTCAGTGGGGATTCTTATTTGCCGCAGGTACATTTTTGAGGGTTAGCTTGTTTAATATCTGATAAACTTCTCTGTGCACCTACAATTTATCATTTATAAAAATGAAACGGTAATATTCCCAAAAGCAGCTTCATTGGTGCTTAACCGTTCCACATACGAAGTCTTGCTTTCTGCCATGGACTTCTTTTGCTGACACACAAACTCCAGGCAAGAGTCTAATTTCAGTTTGTCTATTACATATTAGTAATATTTTCTTTTGAACTACTTTTACATTACAAATGAAGTAACAAAACTTCCCATATTCACTTCCTAGTGCATGGTTGCTTATCTCAAACATTTCTCTTTGGAAGCTGGGGTAAGCTATGATAATAAGAACTTCTATCCTCTTTAGCAAGTGTAGTAAGGGCAACAGAATGGCCCACATTCACTGTGAGGCCTTGGAGAGAGATCATGTGTAACAGGGGCAAATATTCAGTGATGAAAAACTTGTTTTCTATGAAACAAGGATTGTACACTGTCCAGTGTACATAGTTGATAATTCATACAGTTAACTGTGTGAATTGCCTGGAAGGTACACCCTGTCTCACTACAAGCAAACCAGCCAGGATGGAGTCTGACCTGGTGACAAACATGCTAAATTCTAAAGATTATTGAATCTCTTGCCCTGGCCTAGTTCCTAATCCCTTCCAAACAGTCTGCTCTCTTACCATTTACCAGCAATCGAGTTACCTGCTGTGTTCTTCTGTTCACTATTCAAGATACCCATGGTACTTCCAAAAAGAGCATACCTTAATCCTGTTGTCCAACACCTTGCCAGTTTCCATATGAGTTCAATTCCAGTGCCTTGCAGATTTTTTTGCTCTAATTCCAGTGTCTTGCAGATGTGTTTTTGTTGTTGGTGGTGGTGGTTATGGGCTTGAATTCAGCACCTGGGTGCTGTTCCTGAGTCTCTTTGTGCTCAAGGCTAGCACTCTTCCACTTAAGCCACAGTACCACTTCCAGTTTTTGAATGGTTTAATTGAAGATAAAAGTCTCTTGGTGATTTTCTGCCCAGGTCAGCTGCAATCTTCAAATCTCAGCCTCCTGAAGAGCTAGTATTATAAGCATAAACCAAACACACCTGGCTATGTATGTGTTTTTACAACCCTGTTCAATCTCATTATCTTCTCCCTGACCTGGTATAATAGGTCTTATCAATATCCCCCCTTTGTTCCTATTACCCAACTGTCTTCTCTACATCATCACCTTCCCCAAATATGTTTCTTTCTTACTAGGAAATTCCCATTGTCTTCACTGCTTATGCCATTCATTATCACCAATTTGGGCTGGTTTTCATGTTTGTTTATGTACACAGCAAAGCATTTCTGACTTTCTCTATGTTTTTCAAATGAACCCTGCTATTCCTCTACCTAATTCCACATTGTCATAGCTTGTGTCTTGGTAACTTGTTTCTTCCACCTTAGAGACCATACCTCTTCTCTATACTTTAATCCACTTATTCAACTACACACATTTTCTGAGAACATTGCAGAAATTTCAACAATTTTCTCATCAACATCATGACCACTTGTCCTTTAAGGTCTGCATTCCAAGGAATCTCTTGTCTAGATAATTCAAGGTTTTTTAAATTCCCACAGTATTCAGTTTTTGTCTTAAATATCAGGTAAAACCAACTATCATTCACCCAGTTGGTACCAAGCATTATGAGAGCATATAGGATTAACTTTCTAACATCTTACTGCATCCATAATCTTTTCCTAGACTGGATTAGTGAAGTCAAGCTTAGAGGAATTAAGTCAGTTGCACAATACCAAACCATTCATAAAGTTTATTGTCAGAAGTCAAACCAAACCCATTCCATTCTGTGACTATAATCATCACAACACTTCTTCATACTCAGTAATACACCATAGCTTCCTTGAATACCTGATTTCATTTTTCTTATAGCAGAGCTGCTATAAGTGTTATAATAATAAGTGGGGTTGAACTGATTTAGTTTAATTCTATTAAGTTGTACCGGAGGGACAAATGGAAAGGAAGACAAGGGAGGAGTCAGTGGTCTGAACCTGCCTTGCAGTAGGCCAACCCAGAAGCATAGCATGGCCTTCTCCCACTGTCAGTGCACATAGGAGAGAGCCATTTGAAGATGCTAGTTTTCTAGAAGTCAGTGCTGCCTAACTCTGGGCTGCTGCACAATTTTCAGTGGCTTTAAATATTCTCTATGTTAATGCTGATTAGTGAATAAAGTGGCAATTAAGTTTTCATGGCATAATTTCTATGTTTCATTGGAACCGTGCTAATAGTACATTGTGTCAGTCCTTTCACAAAATCCACCTGTTCTTTGAGGAGACAGCAGCAGGTCAGCCCAGCTCAGTGAAGTGCTCCTGCTCACTGGAGGCTGGATCCAAAGCAGCAGAGACCTGGATACATGAGACCTGGAAGATGTGCGTATTCCTGGAACATTCTCTGGAGTTTCTTGTCTTTCTACAGAGAAGCCCTCCTTGCCATTTTGTATTTCCTAGTATTTGTTTATTTCAAAAAGCAAATGAAGGTTTGTTTTTGATGATATTGGCATCTGAACTCCGTTTTATGCTCTATTATCTGAATCACATATCTAGTCCTTTCTTTTCCACTTGAACTTTTTTTTTAATAGAGTCTTTTTTTTTTTTTTTTTTTTTTTTTGCTCAGGGGTCAGTCTGGAACTGTGATGCTGGGATTACAGCTATCAGCTACCATACCTGGATTGATTGATGGTTGACATGTGGGTCTCACAAACCTTTCCAAAGATTGGCTTCAAACATTAATCCTAATCTTCACCTCCTGATTATCTAAAATTGCAAGTGCGAGCCAAGGTGTTCAGCCTGGAATGATAGAATTTGTGGGAAAAAGACTATGAGCTTCCTATAAAATTGTTTCCTGTTCCACTAGAAATTTTTCTCCGTGCCTCATCAACTTTGTTATATTTCAGTCCCAATCCTTTTCCACAGCAGCTCCTCGGCCTGGCACAATATTCTCATGTTTGTTTTACCATTCTAGGTCAGAACTTTTATTTTCTTTGTATCAAACTGACTTCCCCAGTGATCTCATTTAGGCCCCACAGCTGGGCCATACTCCTGCATTGCTATGGAATCCATACTAGTTCAGAGCTCTGAATATACCTTTCTAGGAAGCCTCGTAATGAGATATGCTATCAGATTTAATGGTAGAAGGCTGAGACAAAAAAAAAAAGAAGAACTAGACCTGTGGGACTGTCCCCCTATGGGTAAACCACTGGAGAAGAAGATAGAGTCAAATTTTTCCACTGTTGGATCCAGAGAAGGGGCCAACTTCAAGCCCCACATGGTTCTGTTTGGTAGGCAGTGAAGACTTTAGAGTTTGTGGCCACGTTCACAGTCAGGCTAATGGGCGCTCAGTAGGTTTGAGTGGTTCACACAATTTAGAAAAGTTCACCATGGACAAGGTTAACTGAGGTATAATGAGAAGATGTTTGGACTTGAAAAGTTTAAAATATTTAGGTTTTAAATTCTTGCTGCTTTGTGCTGTGAGGCAATCTGCTTAATCTAATGGAGCCTTTAGATTCCTTATGGAGAAGTTGGGAGAAGCATAACTCTCTTGTCAAGTGTGGTGATATCTTAGCACCATATGTATCAATCACCTTATACAAGAAGTGTCAGTATGGGCGGGGAGTTTGGCCTAGTGGTTAAAGTGCTTGCCTAGCATGCATGAAGACCGGGGTTCGATTCCTCGGTACCACATACATAGAAAAAGGCCGGAAGTGGTGCTGAGGCTCAAGCCTTGAGAAAGTCCAAGGTCAGTGCTCAGGCCATGAGCTCAAGCCCGGGACTGGCAAAAAAAAAAAAAGTGTCAGTATAAGACAAGAAATTGTATTAGATGATAGTATAGTGGCACCAGGAAAGACAGAAAACTGTTAGACTCTGAACAGTGGTTTATGCTCAGTGTGGCAGCAACAAGAATGAGCTGGGCAAGACAGAATCAGGACTCCCTGACAAATTGAAACCTTACTGGCCAATGATAATAGTGTCCCCATCTCCATCAGGTTTGGTCCAGAACAGGAGCTCACTTGAGCCTGTGATGAGCTGCAGCCAGAGGCTTTGAAGAGCAGGTTGGCCTTTGAAGGAGGTGATGAATGCAGCTTCCTGAGAGAAATGAGAAAGCCGTTGACAGTAGTCCCAGCCATCTCCATCTCTGCCAGGAGCCTGGGCAGCCACCTGGAATCCCATGTAGGATGCCAAGAACACAGGTTGCAATGACATTACACTTGGAACTTGAGTAGACTAGGCATCATTGGTGTTCAGGAAGCAACTAGGAACAGAGTAGATGCATCCTCAAAAGGAAGACACAGATCAAAAGATGTCTCAAGAAATGCCCACTGACAGGCCTTGTGTCCCCTCCTCTCTGTTGTTTTGGCAGTTTTTAAGGATGATTTCTTTATCAGTCCCTATTAGCTTCTGTAACAACATGCCACAGGTGTGGATAAGTATGCGTATGCATGCTTGCGTATGTGTAAGGACACATTATGTAGAAATAATTCAGGAGTCAGTACTGGAATGTCCAGGAGTAGAGTAATCAAGTTGCTTACGTACTTTAAGAGCTCCAGGATTTCAGTCTATTTATATCTCTTAGTCATACTTTCAATAAGCACCTTCACCCTAAATTGCATATTCCCAGTGTTTGTATAGTACAGAATAAATGCCTGGAAAATGTTAGATGGATGAACTCTCTATATTTCATGTCCTTCTTGGAGTTGTTTGGCTATATTATGTCTATATTTTGTTATAACCTTGTGAAATACTGTTAAGATAATTTTACAAATGACAAAACTGAGAAAAATTCAATATACAATTTGTAAGAAATAGAGTTCAAAATAGCCTATATTCTAGCTCATCTATCACATAATGTGCCCAGATTTGACATTTGAAAACATGATTATTCATTATTAGTAGGAGATAGATACTCAAGAATTTGGAGGTCAAAAAGAGAGGATAGAGTATCAGAGTGACATAATTTTCATTAGCACTTTTTCTTGGTGTCTTAGTTTGATCAGAATAGTTCATCATAGAATTGGTAAATCATGTATAAAATGCAGAAATGCATTTCTTTATAGTTCTAGAGGATAGAAAATCTAAAATCAAAGCACCGGTGTCTGATGAAGGGAAGAAGACATCATATGTGGAAAAGAGTAACAGAGGGCTGAATTCATTTTTGTAAAAACTCACTTTTTTTTGCAAGTCTTGGGGCATGAACTCAAGGCCTGACCACTGTCTTTGAACTTTCTCAAGGCTAGAGATCTGCCACATGAGCCACAGAACCACTTCCAGGATTTTTTCTGTGTATGTGGTACTGAGGATTCGAACCCAGGTCTTCTTGAATGCTATGTAAGCACTCTACAAGTAGGCCAAACTTCCATCCCCAAACAACTCCTTTTTATAAAGAACTCACTTCCCATGATAATATCAATTCATTTAAGAAAGCCAGACCCTTATAATCTAATGACATCTTAAAAATTCCAAGTTTTAATATTGTTTATTATAGTTAAGTTTCCAATATATAAATTTAGGGGGAGCACATTCAGACCAGAACACCTGGCTTAGTACTATAAGATTTTGCAAATGAAAAATACAAATTATCTGGTCAATTTCAATTTTAGATGAATAATGAACAATTTTTAGTATATTACCAAAGGTAGGCATTCTATGTATTATTGAGAACCATACTCTGGCTTATTCTATTGGATAATAGAAATAGTGGCTGACACTGATAGATATTGACTTTATTTATTTTTTCCTATCCTGGGGCTTGAACTCAAGGCCTTGGCACTATTCTTGAGATTCCTCAAAGCTAGCACTCTACCACTGTAGCACAGCCCCACTTCTGATGTTTTCTCTGTATGTGGTACCAAGGAATCAAACCAAGGGCTTTGTGTATGCTAGGTAAGCAATCTATCACCAGCCCACTCTCCTTGCCCTAGAAATTGACTTCTGATTAAAGAAAAAGGAGGGAAATGTTTGCATGTGTTGACCCAGAAAAATCAACAAACATTCGGGGTGCAAAAGTTTCATTTAAACTGTCTGGGGGAAAATGTTTTATTTGAAGAAGAGAGAAATGTCTTGATCCCAAGTGGAGTCTTATAGGAGAGCAGAGAAATGCATATAAGCTCCAGTAACTGGATAGGGATGTATATGACACATTGCTGAGGGAAATTTAACGGTCTGATTAGTGAATAGCATTGATTCACTTAGAAATGACCAATTCAAAATCTAAGCTCCATCTTTCTCCAAAAACAATTTTAGAATCTTAGAATCCCTTAATGACCACCATCATCTTCAAAGTGAAATGCTGAGAACTTCAGTTTAGGGTGAAAGTTTGTATAGATGAGTCTGTGTCTATCCAGTCTCACTCCTGCTCTTCATGGCTATGAAAACCATCCTGGATATTGGAGACCTCAGTGCTGCTTTCTCAAATCTTCAATCCTCATTTAAACTGGTCGTGTATCTAATGTGCTTCAGGCCTTCCTTACTTGCCTATCTCCTGTGTGTGTTCTATCCAGCTACCATATATGGCTACCATGTGTGAGGCACTTCTGTGGCCAGACTTACTGCACACTGTGTGATGGAATCCTCCCATGGCCAGCTGCAGTGTCCAAGCTTCTAGAAACCATTCCTTCCTATGTGGTCTCCTATTTGCTTTCTTTATCAGAGCACCTGGAAGCATCAGAGGCCATTGTCAATTTGCTTTTTGGTGTTTATTATTTTTTTGAAAACTGAATTATTTAAACAGAAAGGAAATATATTCTTTTTTTCCCGGTATCTTCAGGACCTAATACCATGACAAGCAATAGAATGGATTCAGACATTTATCACACAAATGAATGCACGAATAAATGTATACTTTTTAAAAAAAATTAGAAGGGCAAAAAAGAGAAGAGAAATAACAGAGTACATAAAGAACAACAATCACACAAGATAAAGTTCTTGTTTCCATATCCTAGGGAAGGGAAGGAGGGGAAAAAAAGATGATTGGGAGGGGGTGGGAAGAGGGAAACAGGAACAAAAATATGAGAAGGGTATCAGTGTTTGAGATGTAGTGCACCTACTACCTGATGAATATAATTGTAACCCCTCTATACATTATCCCAACAATAAAAACATTAGAAGGTCCTCAAAATAATAATGGTATCATTACTAATACAAGTTATCATATACTGTAGGGAAAATTATAACTATTTCATCAAGTTGTGGTGATATCTTACTATGTTTTTAAGCACCTCATACAGGAAGTGACAGGTGGAAGTTAAGGTGCCCAAGATAGTAATGGCATTAGCTTTCAAACCCAGGAATATATAACCCACAGAATTAACCATGAGGCAGTTCTGCCTATTAAATATCTGTCTTCTGTAAGTTACATCTCCTACTCTTTCCCTAGAGGGATAGAGAAACTCTTCATGTCTGACTGCTCAGGAAAATCCAGCTGGACCAAAGAAAATATCTCTGCCAGGAGATTCAGGGCTTATGCAAATATCTAGAGTATGAGGAAGGCCTGTCATTTCCTCTGTGCCCTGCGGGTAATAAGTAAGCCAAGGCAGCATGTTGTTAACAGAGATAGACGGATCCAACCAAACCACTGCTCTGCATTTGGCAATGGAATTGTTGTTGTGTTTGTGCTGTTTCTCCAGCATGAGTTAGGTTGGTAGAAAAGAATTCCATGGCCCCGGTGGGCAGGATGACTATGGTTAAACATGACAGGATAGAGTATGAGAGATTCTATGGAAGGAAGGTTTCTAGGAAAGGCTTTTCCAGAGAGGGCAAATAAGGTGATGGCTACTGCAGCAGCAGAATGGGAGTCAAGCTTGAAATCTGTCTACAATTTGCTGAACCCTGAGGTCTCATTATACTTCTCTATAAAGTGGGATGTATGGAGCAGAGGAAGGGGGTTCTCTGCCTGCTTGTTCCTCAAGTGGTTGTTTCTTTGTGTGTTTCTATTTGTTTGTTTACTTATATCAGGCTGACCTCAGTTAGCCAAATTACCAATGTAATTCTTGGTGCCAAATCAAGATTAAATTTTTGCTACCATCTTAGCCAATTAAGAAATTAGGAAATTTGCAAGGAATTATTTAAAAATCACATTATTTATTTCTACATAGTAAATCACCCTGACACTCAAAGTTTTAAAACATGAACCAGGTGCATTCGATAGTCTTACTCAGAATCACTCACTTGGCAGTAGTTACTGACATCCAGCTTGGGTTAGGGAATCAGGCCAGCCATGCATTCACATCTAGGATGGTTACTAGACTGGCTCACAGCAGGTTCTTCTTCTTCATCAATCAAGCAAACTGATTCTTTGCCGGATGCTCAGGCCTCTTGTTGCTTGGGCATGTACTCCCTTGAACCCTCTCTTCCATCATCAATGCATTCCAGAATGAAGGAAGCTGCAGGACTTCCAGGAACATCCTGGTCACAAAACAGAGGTGCTTATGGGTAGGACTCTTTAAGGTCAGCTTTATAAACTCTCAACCACCCCTTTAGCAGAAAGCTCTTAGAACATCTGCTCCTCAGGCCATAACCTTTGTCTGTGAATCCTGTCTCCCTGATAATGGACTAGTGCTGTGTAGTGTGACTCATCCACTTAGAGCTCCATAGTCAAGGGTAGATCTCTACCCTAAAAGTCAGTCTCTTGTTTGTGTTGAGCCAATTCATTAAACAATGATGAATTATGAAGCCATTTCAGCAGCCATTTCTTTCCCATGTATGTGGAAAAGCAAAGCTAACCCATTCATTTGTTCATTCTAGAATATTTACAACACATTGTAATATTCCTGGCACTGTGCTAGGCCCTGAGCTCACTCCAATGAGAGAACAGTAAGGACATGTGCATAGGGACCAGAATGGAAGTGTTATATGATTCTCTGGTTCCATGAGCTGGTTAGGTATGGTTATTTGCTTCTGGAGCTATATAATAAAATCTTTTTTCTGTCTTAAGCTGGTAGCAATAGTCTCCATTATTTGCATGTAAATGAGCCCTGATATAGTACTAATAGGGAAAGATGCTTCTGGTCACTTTCTATTCTGGCAGAGATAATACTGAAACAGATTTTCTACTATTCTGGATTTTTTAAGAATTAGTGCCTGGGTGACAAGGTTTTCTGGTGACAGCAGGACCTCAGGTTGTCAAGTAAAGTCTTCTTTATTTTTATACAGCAAGACATTTCCAAATATAGTAAGCCATGGAGTTACTTATTGGGCTGTCTCAGGAGACAGCAAGCCTGTCATTATACAACTACCCACTGATGATTTTTTGAGTGCCTACTATGTACAATCACCTCAATAGGTGATTGTGGTCTGTAGTTTCAGCTACATGAGCATTATAAGAATGAGGATCACAATTCAGGTTGGCCTAGGAAAAAGCATATGAATAGCTATATAAAAATAACCATAGAAAAATGGCCCAGGGGTCTGATACAAGTGATGGAGTACATACCTACCAGGTGCAAAAGCCTGAATATGAACACTAACGAGCATCACCAAAAAATAACACACAACAACAGTAACAATACTAAATCAAACTGAGAAAAGCCTCTGGTCTTAGAGAGTTCACAGAATCCACACAATACTTTAACTGTATTGAAAATAAGAAAAATACAAAAGTAATTTTCACATTTTTGTTCCTTTTAGAAATAATTACTTTCTAAAATCAGAATTTTCCAAGAATAGTTATTGAAGTCCAAGGTCAGATAAGCATCTTAAATCTTTAAATATTTTAAGATATGAAAGAGCATTAAATATTCAAAATCAACAAGAAGATATTTAAAAGAATTCAATAATACTGGAATGCTCACGCCCGTGAAGTAACTCAGTGACTAACTTTCTCACTAGATGTATTCTACACATCTCTGACTTGGGCAATAATGAGTGGCCATAGGTAATGAGATAGAACTACAATAATCAATCAGAGTTTTCAATGTTATAATCCATCTATCACACCATTGCTAACAGCTGGATTTCATCCCTATTCTTGGATAGCCTCTGTTTCTCTTCTGGAACTTATCATGCTCCATATAGATATCAATCTATGTTTATTTTCTGACTTATTAAAGAAAATCTATTTTTAGTTCTGGTACTTTATTTTAGATTCAGAATATTAAGTATTTCCAGAGAATTTTTAATAGATGAAACTTTGAGTTATAAAGGTAGCTTTTAATGTTTTTAACGAAACTCAAACTGTCTTAGATGCTTTGATTCAAGTTTATTCTGGGAATTCAAAAATTTGGTTCCTAAGTAATTTATCTGCATGGTAAATATGTTCACAAAAGAGGATTTACTAAATCAATCATCATAAGTAACTCTTATTCGTCCAACATATTAGAAACACCTCTGTAACAGGGGTATAGAAACTTTTATAAGGAAGACAAGAAGGAAAGATGGAAGCAAGGAAGGAAGGGAGGAAGGGTGGGAAGGTGGGAAGAGGGAAAGCAGAAGGAAAGATTTACATTCTTATGATAAAAAAATGGAATGTTTGATGAACAGACTCTACCCTTATCTCTATTAACTCTATTGCATGCTTTTAAAAGGGAATACATTTGGTGGATAAGAAGTAACATGCTGAAAGTTAATACATAAATTTTCATGCTCAACAGTTAGGACTTTAACCAGATTGCGTATGGTACAGCCCACACCGTTAAGCGCTTCCCAGCTGCGTCCCAGCTCCCATGCATTACTCATGGCTCTGAGCAACAGAGTAGGACAGTGTTCATTGTTCATGGTACAAATGTATTATCAGAGGAGGTTGCTCTGAGTGGAAACCTCCCTTCTTGCATCCCACCATTATGTCCTGCCTCAAGATGCCTTGTGGGATGTGAGCAATTTGGGGGATGAAGAAGAGGGAACAGCTAGCATTGCATTGTAGTGGGTGTCTGAGATTTCCTGGTAGACCAGAATACCAATTTTTAAGGACGCATATAGCATCTATATCTTCTAAACAGATCCTTCAGAACAAATGCCATCAGTAGCTTTTTGAAGCTCTCACCATTTGTAATCTTGGAAAGAGACAGTTATATGAAAAATCCATCTTTACCTGGAGAGCAGCTCAATGATCAAGTTTTCAGTTCCCTGGCATATCAGTCCCTAGCTGGTGGTAGGGGAATGTGTGTTTAATCTCATCTTGATTTCTAGGTCAGGTTGTTTTCAGGGAGACTCCAGAGAAAGAAACACTTAGGTAAAGCTAATTGTTTGTAATTAAGTTCTAAAAAGATGTCATCCATAATTTATTAGAATTTGTTATTTTTTAATTTGAAGTGTTTAATGTTTTATATATGCCTTTCGAATGAACGTCAGGCTATTTTGCTCAGAATGATCCAACTAGATGGGCAATGACTTTACCTTTCTATATTTTCAGCCTGGGTTGTTGAAAAAGGAAACAAAGCAATACAGATTGTTTGCTTCTGTTGTAGGAGATGCTACATGTCTTTTATCTGTCTTGAATCTTACCTTGAGGAGTATTAATATGCTTAAGTTGCTGAGGCCAAACACTGCTAGATAAATATTAGTCATAGTATTTTAAATGAACAGAAATACAAAGAGGCAGAAAACATTTGAATGTAAGTCTTTCCTCCCACCCTCATCTCCAACAGAATTGCTATGAATGGACATAGATAGATTTATTTTCCCAGCTTACTCCACTTTGGTTTGTTCTTCAGTTTACCTTTAACATTTACAGTAAAAAGCATTTACAGAGAAAGCATCTTTGCCACTCTCCGTTCTATTCCTTTTTGTATAAAATTGTGTTCTTGGAACAGGCACATTTCTTTTCCAACATACAAAATTAAGGTAACTTCATTTCTTTAAATCTCAAGCCTGATTATTCTTGGTTTAATGGAGCCTGGAGTAGCTAAGGAGATACATTCCCACCTTCTGGATAAGCCTGGGCTACCTCTTCTCTGATCTGTTTTGTTTTATATGTTGCCATGGTGTTGAAAGGCAGTGGCCTAGATAAAGAATTGCAGTACTGGGACTCTTATGACTCTTTATGAAATACATCACCTCTTAGACTACACAGGGGTATCATTCAACTTCTAGGGTGTGCTTATTGTAAGGGTATCAGAAACATCTACATTTCCAGTTCTTAATCTCTACTGTCTTCTATGTTTCTGAATGTGCTCAAAGTGCCTTTGCTAATATAATTTTTGTATCTATATCTCTCCTCTCTGTATCTTCTGCTTTTCCTCTCTTTCCCTTTTGTGCCTATGTATTGAGTACTATATACGGCAGTGTGCTATAGAGGAATGGTTTCTAGCAACACACCCTACAAAGCATGCCTTTCATTTCTCTTCTCATATATATTGCACCTGAAGATTGAGGAAGTTGAGTGCTACGATGATTGGATGATGGATCCCAGAGGTCCTTGGTTCCTAGCACATAGCATTGTTTTGGTAGAATTGGGGGAGGTATAGATAACATAGTTAAAAGTGGAATCTTGTTTTCTATTCATTGTCATGTGCCCATGGAAAGGACATTGAAATTTTTGCTTCCTTTGTCTCTTTGCTAACTGACCACAATAATGTGAATAGTTTGGTCTACCAAAGGCAATGAGGTAAAGTGATCATGGCTTAAACCTAAAGCATGAAACAAAATAAACATGTCCCTATCTCAAGTGGATTAACTTGGGCATTTTGTGGCAGAAAGGGAACCCTGACTAACAGTAGTATCATCAGGCTCCCACAACCATGATCTTCTAGATAGAGTTAGAATTCAACCTGAATTCCATCTCATGTCAGAACCCTTGCAGTTTTAGTACTTCTCTGCTTTGGGGCTGTACATTGACTTGATCCTACCAGAGTAGCTTATGGTTGTGCTTCCAGAATCTTCTTATTATGAAGGAGATAGGTAGTCATATCTAAAGAAAACAAGTTCTTTTTATGTATATTTTTATTGTAATTAATAGAAGGGTTACATGATATTTGCCAGATAGAAGGATGCACAAAGACCTGGGTTTGATCCCTTGGTAGCACATACACAGAAAAAGCCAGAAATGATGCCGTGACTCAAGTGGTAGAGCTGTAGCCTTGAGAAAGCCCAAGGACAGTGCTCAGGCCCTGAGTTCAACTCCAGGACTAGAAAACAAAAAAAAAAAAAGAAGAAAAAAAAAGAAAAGAAATTCTTGATGTGATTGAGGGGGCTCTTAATGGAATTAGAAAATGCCAAATACAAAGATTTTAAATATGTATGCAAAATTATTTGGTGTAATGTAATGTACTCATTTAATATATTTAGTGGTATTTAATTGAATTGTTGTTATATAATTATATATGTGTATTAAAATGTTTACTGGCATTGTCACTGCAATCATGGCACTCAAGTTCCCTAAGCTTTAATAAAATACAGCAATGTTTTAATCAACCATGAACACATATGTGAAAAATCCCCACATACATAAGTTCACTGAAAATTTGCTATTGCCTATGGATGTAGTGTTGTAAGACAGCACTCCATTACTCATGTGTTTATGATGCTGCTGATGTAAGCAAATGTGGTGACAGTCATATAGTATTGCATATAAGGTTATATATAGTGCAGTAATAATGATAATATATAACTATATTAATAAGGAATTATAGTAGTTCTCTGTGTGTTTATGGTACTATACTTCTGTATGTTATTGCACACTGTATAAATTACTTTACTGATAGAGCAGCAACAGCCATAGACATCTCATACCTACTTATGTCTCTTGATCAGTAAGCCATGTTGACTGACTTACCTTATGCAACTGCACTTCATGAGGCTGAAAAAGTGATGCATCCTGAGACAATAGCAGTGTCACTGGAATTCTAACTCTTTGTATTTTATTTACTTGCAGTCTTTCTTTTACTTTTATTTTTATCTTTAAGTACTTATACAAAGGATTTGGCATTCAACAGAGTAGTATATGAATACAATGAAGATTCAAAGTTACTTCTCTCAATATACTTCACCATCCCTCTCAACTCGATTCTTTCCCTCAGTTTTCTTAATTGTGTAGAACATGCATTGAATTTTATGGGTGCATTTCCCTTCTTTCCTCTGTTCATTTTTCTACCTCTCTTCCCATTGGTATTCTACCCCTCACTAAAGTACCCAATCCCTGGTGATTATTTGGTTGGAATGTGAGTTATCCTTTTTAAGGATTCACATCATTTAAGTTCTGCCATGAACCTACCATATTTTGCTTAACCTATTTAAGTCTATTTTGGTCTATACTTGGATAGTCCCCCAAAGTATATATTTAGGAGGAATTATAGCTTCATATATCCTTTGTCTCTCTGTGATTGAGTTACTTCACTTCATTTAACATTATTTTCCCCATGGTATTTCTAATGCTATGTACACATTTCTCAGAATGTAATCTGTCATTGACCTATGATTGTGACTTATGTGTGTTATATTAAGACCATATTTCTCATACACATTTTTCAATATTTTAGCACTTTGATCCTATCTTAGGATGAAGTTTGAACCAAGAAGGAATTATTGAAGAAGCCCAGTTTAAGTTTTGAAATCACTAATTTAGAGAGCCTGATCACGTAGTCACACTATAAAAGTATAATAAAATAGTATGCACTGACCTTGTCAAGATTTGGTAAGAGTGATGCTATTAACTCCTAGAATATGAGGTAAGAAAAAAGTCATTATTTCAAATCATTTATACTTTCTTTTTTTGTATCTTGAAGGGGAAAGAGAGGTTTGGTTTTGTACGTGTGGGTATCTCAGTAAGGAGCCTAGGTTTTTGTTACACATAGTCCTGTGTGGTAACCATCAACGCTTACATGTTACAGGTGAAATAAAAGAAGATGGAACAGATATTCTGAGGTGGATAATCAACAAAATTTTACAGTCTCCATTTTGCTGTCCAGGTCTACAAAACTTAGCTTCTATATGCACTGCTCCCAGAAAATGGCAACTTTATTTTTCTATTTACCTCCAAACTGAATTACTTGTGCAAGGAAGACTTTCAAGAACAGTCTAGTTCATGCTGACCTCTAGTTCCTGTTAATAATCCTAGAAGATTGCTACCTAACTCCACCTATGGAATAACAGATTACCATAAGCTATTTGGCTTATAAACAACAAACGTGCTCATCAGAGTTCCCGAGGCTGTGAAGTCCATAGTGAAATGTGGTCCATTCCTCGTGAGGGCGGTGCTGCGATCACTCAGAGAGTACAGATGGAGACACACTTTTCTAGGGAAAGGCACCGAACCAAGATCCTTGAGTATAGACATTGTTTACTCCTGGAGCAAAAAGAAGCCCTTGTAGAATGGGAACGGGAAGTGATCTGAGGCTGAAAGGCAGTGGCCCGGATGACTGTGGCTAGATACCCATACTGATCATCTCCCCAGTTGCTTCTGGGACCACAGGGCAGATAGACATTATTCCATCCAACACCCCTCTGGTCTTCAACATGGAGCTTCAAAAACCCCAGGAACGGAAGTGGCATTTCCCTTAGCTCCTTGTCAGTGGATCTACCATGGAAGGAACTGATGCTTCCAGATGCTGCACTTCAATCTACATGGACCTGCTCCTGATTCCCAGTACTTTCTGGCTAAACATCTGCCTCAACTGATTGCGTTTTGTCAACTGAATCTGCTTTAATTTTTTTAAATTTTACTATCTTTAAGTGGTTGTACAAAGAAGGTACCACATACCAAAACAGTTTCTGAAAACAATGCACCTTGATCTATTCACCCCCTTCAACATTCTCAGCCCCCTTTGACTCACCCCTTTGCTCTTTTCTTAATTTTGTGGTATACACAATGAACTCTTGACTGCTTCTGTCCCCATTCTATCCCCTTTATTGCTCTCTACGTTCTCCATTTAACTGCATGCCCCTCTTGAATTTACATATATCTGGGTGTTGGTTTTGTTAGGCTCTGACCTAGTCTTCTGAAAAATTGACTTTAGCCACCTCCACTTTCTCTTCTCTTTCTCTTTGACTGTGTGTTTGCCTGGAGTATAGGCCATAAACTTCATTTTCTTTTGTTTTCATTTGGTAATGAAAGGTTTTCTTTCAGTTGGGTGCCAGTGGCTGAGGCCTGTAATTCTAGCAACTCAGGATGGATGAGATTTGAGGATCGCAGTTGAAATCCAGTCCAGGTGGGAAAGTCTTAGAGGCTCTATCTCCAAATAACCACTGAAAACTCAGGAAGTGGAGTTGTGGCTCAAAGTGGTAGAGTTCCAGCCTTGAGCAAAAAGAACTAAGGAATATTGCTCAGGCAATATTTTGTTTAAAAAATAAGTTTAAAAAAATCAGTTGCAGTCTTTGTGACACAGGTTTCTCACTAAGTCTATTGTCAAGTATTAAGAGTACAAGTAAAGCGCTAACATTGGACTAGAAATTAGTATTTTGCAAAGAGGTTTTCAATGATCTTTATTTTATTATTTTAACGTTAGATGGAATTTTTAATCTATTATATTTGAAAACATTCTTCTGAGCTGCAAAGTTTTAACAGTTTGGAGAAGCTATTGAAGGCTGAATTAGTCTCCAATTCCAGAAATGCTCTTTATTTAAATTAAAAGACTTATCCCACACTGAAAGGTGCAGAATAGAGCTTCAATTTCACCCCTTGTCCCCTATCCTGAAACCTCTGCTTTCAAGGCAGTCAATTTCACTGCCATATTAGACACTATAAGTGTCTATGCCTGGATCAGCAGGGTCTTCTGCAGCCCTTGTGAACCGATTGTTTTGTTTGATTTCATCCTGTGGTTTTTCCTAATGAATTTTCAGGGCTTTTATACTTTCATAACCAACCTAACTCCATTTCCTAAATTTTAAGGACTTTTTAGCTGAAATTCCCAAGGGAAGGTGCTATTTGCAGACTTCCTAGTCAAGCCTAGCAATCCTGAAAAGTCCTTTATGTGTCTCTGAGAAAATGATGCTGGCCAGGTCAGATTCACTCTCCTGGATTTTTATGCCCACCTCTCATCGTTTTGTTTCGTTGGCCCCCTTCCCAGCCTCTGCTGTCTATAGAGTATTTTAGTGACAGAAAGCATTGCTTCTCTCCCTCAGTCCGCATTCCAGCACTGCACATAAATGTGAATTAATATTGTTGCGACAAAAATGTTCTATGTTGGTTTTCCTCAGGAAAAAAAATCAGATCATAACAAGAACTTTGCAGAATTAGAAAAGTAGTTGATCTCAGACTTCCTTAAATTATGCCTGTGTCACTATATTGTGTTCGTTTGTGTCTTGGTTCTTATTAAACTTTTATTTTCTGAATGTCTTGCCAAGAAAACCTGCATCTAGTTCCTTGATTCTTCACTACTACATCTGTAGATAAAGGCAGTCACATACATGCTCACAGATGTTTTTGATCATGGATGATTCACCTTCCCAGAAGAGGCTGTATATTGTGAGACTCTTATCTTCAATTAACTAACAAGAAATCTGGAAGTGGAGCTGTGGATCAAGTGGTAAAGTACTAGCCATGATCAACAAAGCTCAGGGACAGTGCCAAGACCCTGACAGAAACAAACCCCTCAGATTCTAGATGCTATGGTCTTCTTTTTTGTGATTCACTGGGAGGGAAATGAGAACTAAGAAAATAAATTCTTAGTAATTACCTTGGTTAATCTTATACAAATGATTCAGCTTATGCTGGTAGTTTGGTAACCATGTTACTGCCACAAGGCAGTGTTATCAGAGCAGAAAATATTGAAATAGCCTAGGAAGCTGTGCTAAGCCTTACTTCCAACCAGTGGATTCAGAACCATTGCAAATGGATAGGAGATAAGCCCTCAGAATCACTCCATGTTCTAGCTCCTTAGGTAATTTTGAAATAACCAATCTTATTACCATCATTTGGTAAATAAATTCAGTTATATTCCCATCCATATTTCATTAACATTTAATTTAGTCCTACATCCACAAATTTGACAGCTTCTGCCAGGCCTCTGGCTGTCTCCCATCACTTTTCTCTAAGCAGTGAGTCTCTGCCTAAAGCCAGACTGCCATTTTGAAAAGAATTCCCCTAGGAGACAAGTGCATTTCAAGTACTATTCTGAGAGAAACTCTTGATTTCAGCAATAAATCTGTTTAAAACTTAGGAAGAAACACAGTTTAGAGAAACTATTGAAAGTTCTACAGAATTTAGCCTACGTGACTAAACTGTTGAAGCCTTTTCTATTTGTTTAATACTCACGGAAAAAATGTTAAACTACCATATTACCAACATATCTACCAGTTAAATAAGCATGGCAGTAACCATGGATATGTGCCAAGCACAGTGGTTTGGCAGTATGTGTGTGGGAGGGGGGTTAGATAGGGTGAGGTATTGTGGTAAAATGCTGTGTCCCATTTTCATACTTAAGTTATTCATACAGTCAACAGTTTGTTTTTCCCCCTAAGGTATGGCTAGGCTTTTTTTTTTTTTTGGCTGGGGGAGGGTGCCATGGGGCTTGAACTCAGCCTGGACAATGTCCCAGAACTTTTCAGCTCAAGGTAGTAACTACCCTAGCCCTGGGCCTGGGAGTTGTCCCTGAGTTCTTCAGCCCAAGGATACCACCCTACCTTTGAACCAAGCCCCATATCCAGTTTTCTGGAGTTTAGATGGAGATAAAGGAATCAGGTTCTTTTGTTTCCTGGCTGGCTTTGAACCTAATCTTCAGATCTCAGCCTCCTGAGTAGCTAGGATTACAGGCATGAGCCACCACATCTGAGGTGGTTAGGCTTTTAAAATAATATCTTCTATCCTTTCCACTTAGTCAAATAATTGGAATGAGTTATTTAATTATTGTAAGTGCCCTCTAATATGGCTATTTCTGAATGTAATAAAACTTCCTGATTTCTCATACATCATCTTCTGGATATAGTAATAATGAAAAAGGCCAAAAATGTAAAATGTAAGTGTATTTGTAGAATATACAGAAGCCTGCTAACCTCCCCCAGGTTACCTTGTGCTGGTATTCATTTGATTATTTTTATTCATTTTCCTTTTGTTGCAACTTCATGGCATACATTCTATTTCTAGTCCCACTTTATGAGTGAATAGGAACCAGTAGGTTTAGAAGAAAAATACAATATCCATTTCTTCTTCATCAGAGCCCATAACATTGTAATGACTCATTACCAAAAATCCTCCAACTTAAAACAGCTAAACAATGCCAAAGAGGATTTGTCAACAGGACATTTAGATCTATTACTTTCTTTGGATTAATCCACTCCTGGTATCACATTTGAGTCTGCACCATAAGCTTGTGGAGATTATGAAAAACAGGAATGACTGAGTTGGGCTTAGTGGCTCACACATATAAGCCTAGCTTCTCTAGAGGTTGAGAATGGATGAATGGTGGTATGAGGCCAACATGGGGAAAATATTCTCAAGATTCCTTCTCAACCACTTCAAGGTTGGGTATGGTGTGGGATGACTTCATCCTAGCTAGTTAGGAAGGGTAAGAGGAGGATCACAGTCTATGTTAGCCTAAGCATATTTTTGTATTACTAATGCAAATAAAGCTTGGATTACTAAGCCAATGGAATAGTACTTACGTAGCAGGTGCAAGGCCTGAACTCAAACCCCAGTTACACACACACACACACACACACACACAGCAATGCCAAGATCCACTCCAGTGCTCAATAAGTTTTAGAATCACTGCTAAATTACATAATAGTTTATTTTTCCAGTGAGATGTTTGTTGAGAGTTGTAAGGGAAAGGTTGAAAAAATACCTTCATGAAATCATTGCCAGCTACTCCAGTGACAGGTCAAAGAAGAGCAATAATACTGCTATTATTAATATTCAATATAATGATGACAGATACCAATCTGGACTGCTTTCTCTGTATTAAAAACTACAATGTTATGTTTATTGCCATATTTAACCCTCCAAATTATGTATGAAGGTAGGTTCCAAAATACATTTTCCATTTTTCAGATAAGGAACCTAAGAATCAGTCAAGCTAACACTTGCTCAGGAGTCCACATTAAATATGTGACTCTTCTTGTTCTTTTTATATATAGTATGCTTCCTGAGAGATAGTCACTCCCAATTTTAGAAGAAGAGAACTGGCAGTTTACCAAAGAAGAAAGAGATGTTAGAAAGAAGCAATGAAAGGAAGAAAGGAAGTGAGAGAGGAAAGAAGAAGAAAAAGGAGAGAGAAGCAAGAGAAGATGGAAGAAAGAAGAGCACAGACATCATGAAAATAGAAATGCAAGACAACCATAATGCCCACTCAGACTTTGTTCTCTAGAAATGAGAACTTATGCTAGGCATGTCTTGTAATCTTTGATAGATAGCTCCTAGCAATGAACAATGGAGAAATGTGAAAGGAAATAAAAAATAGAGAGCCAATCAGTATATCTGTAATGGAAATTATTGTAATTAAATTCCTGGACTCACAAGGAAACTGACCCCATAGAATGGATCTAAGAATAGGAATTCCTCACAGGAAATCTCAGTAATCTCGAACCTCAAAGGCTAATGCTATTTTTCTCACTGTACAGACAACAAACCTAGTAGTAGCCTTGTAATAGGTACTTATGAGGAGCGAAGAAAAATATATATCTATATTTTGATGAACCATTTGCATTTTTGAATTTGTATTGAATTTGTATTTTCTTTAACTTGCTTTTCTGCTTCTGTATACTTGCTTGCTATAACCTTGAGGAAGGTAACAGCAGTTCTCGTGACTAATCTACAACCACTCACTCGCCCTTGGGCCCTAGACACTCCCTGATCTGGAGCCCAAGTTACCCTCTAGTAGGGAGTATACACATTCCAGACCCTCCACCTAGGCCTGGGGCTTCAAAGGCCATCTGGAACCTACAAGGTCAGACTTGCGGGGGTCAGCAAACTAGGGCAATCGCAAGCCCGTTACCATGAAGATAAAACCATCCTCCTAGAATCACCATAGGGGCTCCGTCCAATCAGTTCAAAGCACGACAGCCAGCTAGCCCGACCAATGATTAGCCTCGGCCCCTTTCCCACTTTGTGTTGTGCCAATCATTGCTAGAAGTTTGGTATAAATTTTCCTGCGTGGTGTATCCATTGGTTACTAATGCTTACTGGGGCCTTCCCCCTACCAAAGAATGTAAAAAAGGTGCTGTAATTTTGAGCTCGGGGCCTCTGGTCTGTACTCTACTATCAGTGCCCCAATACCCGCGCTCAAGTTCGTCAGTAAACGACCCATTGCAGTTTGCATTGATCTCTGGCCTCTGGCGATCCTTCCAGGGGGCTTCAAGTTTCTGGGCATTATACTTACATTGTTTGACTCCATGAACTAAGTAAAGGCAGGGGAAAAGCCTAGTAATTTTTGTCTCCCTTTTATGTTTGCCATTGCTGTAAGTCTTCTTTCCACAGTCACTGTGCAATCACCTTGGGTTCAGGAAAGACAGAAATGATCGATAATGTCTTTATGACAAGGACTAAAACTACTCCTAAAGAACAGTAGCCTTGCAGGACAAATCACCCCCAAATGAGGATAAGTACCTATAATGATCAGGCTGTGCCCAAAGTCACAGAAATCATCCTGTGGGAACCAGATTGCTCATCTCAAGTGATGACAGTGAAAACAATTTCTGCCAAACCTGGAGGGTCAGAAGTGAGATAATGATGAGCCAAAGCACCTCTGTAACAGAGTTTCAGTTATGTATACCGTTGTCCCTATCTTTAATTCTTTTTCTACTTAAACTTAATGTCTGTATCCTAAAGAAGCTGAAGTGTGTAATTTTCTGATGGTACTCTCTCATGGATTCTCTTTTCTCTACCACATTTCCTTCCTAATGACCTCTCCCCTCACTTTCACTACTTATGAATTTTGCCTGAATTCTCTTGTTGGATGCAAGGATCCAGCATGCATTTATACTGATATTCCAGTAACAGTCCTGTTACTTTGAGTATTGCTGCCTTCCAGATCTTACTGGAAAACTACTATTCCCTTTTCACAAAGAGTAGTAGCAAAATGGAAGAGTCAAGACAGGTAGCATACAGTTTTTTAGATCTTTTGGTATGTTAAACAATGGGGTTCAATTTCTCGAAGGAATCTCTTTTGGAGGGGGGATTTTATCCCCATAATAATTTCTCTTTCCTTCTCTGAGGTTCTTTTAGAAATATAATGAAATACTTCCTCTACTATAGAAATGGAACAGATTTTATTTTCATGGTCGGGTGTGGGGGAAAGCAAGGAGGACACAGTCAAGTGGCCCAGGTTCCAGGTTTTTCTTTGGTTTTTATCTTCCATTGTCTTCTCTCAAGCCTGAAGTAACAGTTATCAGGGAACCAAAATTGGGTTATAGGCCTGGGGTAAGGCATAAGGGTAAACCACAATCTTGGATTAGAGTGGAGTCATGCAAATCTGCGCACAGAAAGCAGAAGTTGTCCTCATCTCTGCCTAGCACAGTTTTATAAGTCTAGAGTTTCCAAATGGCTTCTTGGACCAGTGTTTCATTGGGCAATAAGGTGTGTGTGTGTGTGTGTGTGTGTGTGTGTGTGTGTGTGTTACCCTAGAGTACATTTTTGATATGTCTTATTTTGAAATCTCAATGAGCAGCATTTAGTTTGTCAAAAAAAAAGTCTCAGATTTTGGATGTTTGTCAAATATCACTTCTGCATGACTAACAGAGCCCTCTTTCCCAGATCCTGCAGTGAGGCCAGTCTTGCCTAATCTCTAGAGTTCCTAGCACCAGTGATTACCAAAGTCCCCTGTGGCTAAACAATTTCTTTTGTAAGGATAATGGCAGGCTTTCAGGCAAGGCTTTACTTACTTACATCAGGAAAGCTTTTCTAAGCCCCAAGTGAAACAAAACTACTGCTTATTTCTCTTTCCTGAAAACTGTAACAGAAAAGGATGTAGTTATTACAACTCAACCTCCAGAGACAGAAGCATTTGGAATTCATTCATGTTACTTAATATGACTTGGGATTAAAATAAAATCACATTTGTTACAAATTATTTACCTTAATAAGAAAAATAACAATAACATTATAGGTATTTTATGATGATTATGTGCAACTCTTCCTGAAATTTACTCAGAAGCAATGAGTGGATTCTAACCTGAATTAGAAAAGTTTACAAAGTTGGTGTTAAGAATTTTGTTTTATTGCTGTGCTCCTTCATATCATGCATATTTGCCTTCAAGTTCTCAGAATGGTAGAGATGAGGTTCTCTAGGAATCAAACTTTGAGATTCAGCTTAATAGGTTCAGATAGGAAGGTTCTTGGACCCAGATTCCATGAGAAGAAGAAAGGAATGTATTTCTTTAGCCCTTTTAAGGGCTATGGAATCTCTCCGCTATCAGGCTCTAGACTGGAATAGCTGTCAGAGTTATCCTGCCCAACAAGAGTTGGTGAGCCCAAAGTATACCTCAGTATTTTCTTTTAGAAGCAACCATTCTAGAAGGAGGTAGATCTTTGCCTAGAGGAGACAATCTCCAAAGGGACCCACAATTGGAAGTTATCTACCTGAACAATTCCCATAGCTGAGCAATCAGGGCATCTTGAAGAGGATTACAGTGGGTTGTACCTGTATACACCATACTTCTTACCTGCCACTCAGTGTTTTCTTTTGGTTTATTTTGTGCTAAGTAATCTTGCACATGTATATATTACTATATAATCTATGTATCTATGTATCTATCTATCTATCTATCTATCTATCTATCTATCTATCTATCTATCTCTCTATCTACAAATCATCTAACTGGTTGTTCTGATCACACATACATCAAATAGATTCCCCAAAGCCAACTATCTGGAAGATACAAGATTGACCTAACAACATTCTGGCCACAACACTTGCCTTCTTAAAGTTGCTCTTTTCTGTCTAGTCGCTAGCCAGGTTTCCAGTAAGAGCACAGTTCTTATCGTATGGAGCTATGTGTCTGGAGTACATGATTCTCAAAATTTTGTCCCCAGACCCACAAGATCAGCATCAATGAAAAATAGCCAGAAATGCAAACAGGTTCTCACTCCACCTAGAATAAAAAACTCAGTGCATAAGGCCTGCAATCTGTGTCCCTAGCACTCGTCTATGGAGATTCTGCTACCTTTTTTATCTTGAGAACAATTGCACTGATAAATAAGGACAACAAGGAAAGGAATATATCAGAAAAAGAATATAGAAGAAAGTCTTAAGAGACTTTCAGTTCAACCTTCCTTTAAGCTTCCTCTATTGGAAGTTTCTCTCTCATCTTGCCATTAGTATGGGTAATTTCGAGGACTTTCCCTATTGTTTTCCCCTTGGGAAAAAAGACTTCTTATAGCAGGGTGTTAACACCATCCTCTCAGCTGAAGAGTAGTGCTTCCATAGTTTGGTTATTTATAATATGATGCTATCTTAAAGCAAGGCTTTGGCAAACATTCAGGTCAGATTGGCAGTACAGAGAGACTTGAATTGAAATCTCAGACCTACTATTGTATAGTAACATAAACTTGAATGAGTCTACAGT